>NC_063168.1:26837830-27105330 GCF_023159225.1 Perognathus longimembris pacificus | reverse complement strand
TCCCCTCCAATGATTTTCTTGGTTGTTCTGGGAATGGAATTTAGCAGCCTCAATTTGGGGGGTGCAGAATGTATCTCCAACCACTAGAGGGCGGGTCACTAGCGTGCAGTCTGGTGCCAAGGCCTTTCTGGGCCCTTTTAGGGACTTGGGTGTCCTAGGACAGATACAAGCTCACCTTTTGGAATGAGCCTGGAAAAATATGGAGTCAAGACTGTGACCCAAACCCAGGTGGCCCCCCCTCCTCCAGGTCACTCCCTGCTGCTCTTTCTTAATTCTGTCATGGCTGAGATAAGAATTTCTCAATACCAGCACAATTGACATTTGAGGACCAATAATCACTTGTGGAGCTGTCCTTCGAGCTATGAGACATTTAGCAGCCCTTGCCACCCCATCTCCTACAGGCTAGTAGCACCTTCATCCGCACTTCCAGATATTGGGAACCAAAAATGTCTCCAGACATGGCCAAATGTCTCCCCAAATTGCCCCGCTTGAAAGCCTCTGTGGAGACAGGTGAGCTGGGGGGGCCAGGAGGATGGGGGCCTCGAGGGGGCCGGCCGTGGCTAGCGTTACACAGTGCGGAGACGCCAGAGATGACATATGTGCTCTAAATACATTTTAGAACTGTTGTGTTCTCCTGCTTTTCCTCTCCAAAGACTGCAGAGCCTCCCGGTCTTTGCCTCGGTTTATTCCACCTCCTCGCTTTACGGCAATAGAGACTGAGGTTCAGAGGCCCAAGCTTTTAAGCCACCCCTCTTCTCTAGGAGCCTTATCCTCCAGCTGTGAGCACTCTGGGCTGAGGGGCTCCCCATCCGTTGGCTTTGACCTTAGGAGCATCTGTGGGCTCCCTCCTACTCCTCCTGCCCACTAGGCCCTGCCACCCCTCCAGCTCCCCAAACCCGGGTGCTCCCCCACCAGAGGGGGGAAGCAGCAGGTGTTGATGCTAATCAGCGTTCACAGCCCAGAACTGCAGTCGCTCCCAGGCTCACACACTCCCCAAAATTAAACACTCATTATACAAAATTAATTGACATTAATTAGCAAAAATTAAAACTTTAAACACAGCAAGGCGCTTTGGGGGGAGGAGTAGAGCAGGCAGGCTCTGCGTTTGTCACCCCCCTACTTCCCACCCGCCTACCACCCCCAAGTCTCCCCACTTCCATTCTAACACAGGGCTGGAGGAATTCAGGCTAGATCTGTACCAGCACTTCACCACAAGCCCAGTGAATCCCAGTTGAGGAGGGCAAGAAGGGGCTGTGCTAGTCACTAATTGATCCATAGCCCCCCAGACTCTATATCTAGTGCTAGAGCCAGGAGCCTCCTCTCAGTCCAGGTCTCTATGATCTCAGGGAGAGATGTGGTCAATTGAAGGAAGTGGACTACTGAGGAGCTGGCCCCATGTCCCTGCTCCTGGGTGCCTAGAGGTTTGGGCACTGTGGATTGTCTGCTCTGTCCCACTTTCCTGTGTGACCTCAGAGAAGTTGCCCCTCCCCACTGAATCTCAGTCTCCATCCATATGATGAGGGGGTGGTGCTGGGTGAGCACTGAGGTTCCTGCCTGCTCCAGCACCTGCTGTCAGGGATGCAAATCTCTGGGAATTTGATTCACTCTGAGCAGAGGCAGGAGAGGCTGAATATGGAATTTGGGAACTAGCATTTCAAGAGAGCATGGGTGGCCCAGAGGGCTGAGTGGCTGGTGATGGAACACCAGACCTCAGAGAGGAAGGTCTTGACACCCTCCTAGATCAGAAGCTAATTCATCTGTCTACAGGGCTTGCCCCAGAGAAAAGGAAGGCAGCCCCCTTCACACTGGCAGCTCTCTGAGCCTTGAATACTTTCCCTCTAACATTGGTTATTTTCACTCGAGGACCCCACCCCCTCAGCACCCTCGTGGCCTGAGCAGGGAAGGAGCGAAGTGGAGAGCCACCCTCCACCTCACGCCTGCTCTCTGCATCTCTCTCTCTCTCTCTCCAGCCAGTGCCAATATCTGCAATGTGGTCCTGATGCGGTACGGGGAGCTGGAGGAAGGGATTGATGTCCTGGATGCTGATGGCAACCTTGTGGGCTCCTCCAAGATCGCAGCCAGACATGTAAGTTGGCCAGGAGACTCCAGGGGGCCTGGGAAAGCATTGGTTTCCCCATAACATGTGCATCATCATAGTTCTCTATTTTTGCGCTCTTCCTGTCTCCTCTTCACTGCCTCCTACCCCAGCCCCACTGTGTACCAGCCCTAGCTCTCATGGTCTGTCCCAGTCAAACCTGTCCCCTTGGATGGTCCCTCACTTCAACCTCCCTCTCACCCACACCATGAAAAGTCTCCATTTCTTGTCTCAGCCCCTCAGGACCCAACTCTTCAGTTGAGGTGTTAATTGGTGAGGGCAGAGGAGACTCCCCAGGGCTTTCTCCACAGCCCAAGGCCCAGGACCCTGCTGCCCTCCCTAGGCCTCTACATCCTCTTGGGCATGAGCAGTACGTCTGAGCAATGGCAGGTCATGTGGTTAGTGGGCATTTGGCAGTGCTACCTCACTGGGAGCCAGCACTGTGAGCACAGGGATTTCAGGCTTGCAGAGGCCACTGCATGGTTTGGAGAGTGCTCTTGCAAGCCCCCCATTGACCTCTGGCTTCACTGGTCCCATCACTCTAACACATGAGATTTAAAACCCATATCTTGTGCTTTCCTAGCTTTCATCCTGATGGTTGATGGCTTGTTCTGCTGCCCCAGGCTCTGGCCTGTGAGTGCTAGGAATGGACTAAGTAGTCAAGCCATAAATAGACCAAGTGTTCACCTCTGCTCCAGCCCCTGTCCCTCAGCAGCTCCCACCTGTGGCCAGAGCCTTTCTCCTGTCCATCAGGCCTCTCCATGGCCATAGATCCTCCTCACCACCATTCCTGGGATGGTCAGGACCCATCCCGGGCTTTAACAGGAGACAGGCTAGGAAGGCCATGCCAATAATGCATCCTCTGCTAGATGCCCTAGCACTTTCCTAGAGCCTTCTATCCTTTTCTCAACCTGGAAGGCCTTCCTGAGACTGATCATGAAAAGCCCACGTTCCTGGGAGAAACTTCCAGCCCTCCAACCATCATCAGAATAGATTTAAACTCAATTTTCTATGTGTTCCTAGCCTCCTTTTGCAATCAGCCCCTATGAGAGAGGCCAGCCATGATTCCTCCTCACGGGCCAACCACAAGGAAACCCAAGCGCCTGCAGCCCTGAGCTTCCTGTTACTTGCTGCCTGAGATTATAGGTGTTAACCACACCTGACTTGTTCGTGTGTGTGTGTGTGTGTGTGTGTGTGTGTGTGTGTGTGTGTGTGTGTGTACACTGGAGTTTGAACTCAAGGCCTGGACACTTGCTAGGCTTTTTCACTCATGGCTGGTATTCTATCATTTGAGCCATGCTTCCACTTCTAGCTTTTTGCTGATTAATCGGAGGTAAGAGGCCTTCAGATTTGTTTGCTTCAAATGGCAATCCTGAGTTCCTTAGTGGCTAGTGCTATAGGCATGAGCCACCACACGGAGCCCTGCTTCTGCTTTGTTTGAGAGTACCTGGGTCCTCCATGGGCATCCTGAGCACTGGTCCCTTCCTGGGCTGCTTCTGTTGCCACCTCTCCCCACACATGGCAGGTGACAGGAATCTGCTCTTTCAAATGTGTGTGGTGAGAAGATGAAGATTTTCTTTTCTGGTGTCTAGAATATGGTTAGTGAACCATGCCATGAATAATTCTATGCTGCCAGATGTGCACACACACCTAGGGCTTGGGGCAGGAGTTCACTGCCAGGTGGCTGTCCCTCACCCCCACCCCAACCCCTCTCACCACAACCTGTCTTTCCCCTGCAGGCCCTGCTGGAGACAGCGCTGACGCGAGTGGTCCTACCCATGCCCATCCTGGTGCTTCCCCCGATCGTCATGTCCATGCTGGAGAAGTGAGTTGGGCAACAGGATGGAGGAGAGTGAGGAAGAGGAATCAGTGGGCCCAGGGCAAAGGAAGGGAGCTGCTGGCAGCTTGCTCATGTTGTTACAAGGATGGAAAATATCCTGCTCCATTTTCAGACTCCCAGACAGTGAGGCTGCAATGGTTCCTTGAGAATTCATGGATTTATGCTATGCAGATTCCATGTGACTCTCCACAGACTATCCCAGAGACAGTCTGTGAACAAGGCTGGCCCAGTTCTGAGGGCCTGGCAGTTTGAGGGAGTGTCTGTGCCTGAGAGAGGGAGTGGGGAGGGAGCGGGGAAGGAAAAGAGAGGGAGAGAAAGAGAGAATGTACATACTTATCAAACAATGCAGGATCACTGAGCAACAGAGTCTGAGGATTATGAGAGGAAGACTAGATTTTGGGTTAGCATTACTTCTTGAAAGCATCTACCATGAAGCAACTCAATACCTTGAAAAGCCTTAGTTTCTTCACTTACAAAACAGGAACAATAACTTCCCATTCAGCGAGATGTTCTACGGATGCATATTTGTCGTGACTATATAGAATAAGTAAATATAGCTGGGTGCCTATGGTTCACCCTGGAATCCTAGCTACTTAGGAGGCTGAGATCAGAAGATGGTGGTTTGAGGCTAGCCCAACTAGGAAAGTTCATAAGACTTTTATCTCTAATTAAACACCTCAAAGCCAGAAGTGGAGCTATGGCTCAAGTGGTAGAGCACTAGCCTTGAACACAAAATCTAAAGGACAGTGCCTCGGCCCAGAGTTAAAGTCCAAGGACCAGCACATGCACACAAAGAGTAAGTGAACATTATATACCAATTATAAAATGGTTCTCTTAATTAATGAGTATAAAATTGAGTGGTGAAAATTGAAGTGCTGCTGAAGAAGGGACTGAACCAAGAGGGGAAGGAGCTTGGGCCAACCTATCTGTAGTTTGGGCAGACCTTAAATTTAGGCAAGACCAAGGAGAAGGTCAGAGGAAGGAAGAGCTCTAGGCAGAAGGAACTGCAGAAGGAACTGCACTAGAGGTGCAGAGCACTGGCTTATGCGGGTAATGGGGAGGCGGTGGCCATTCCCTCCCTCCTTACACTGTCCCCAGGCAGTCTTTGAAATTGGGGACAAGGTAGGACAAGGACACGGTTATGGGATTTGGGGATATAGGATTTTCCTAGATCATGGACCTTCTTAGTCTTACCATTACAAATATAACAGCTAGCCATTATTATTACCATCATCATCATGTAGTGGGGATGAAATTCAGGGCTTTGTACATTCTAGACAAGCACTGTACCACTGAGTCACACCCCAGCTCCTGTAGATGTTCAGTAAGGGTTGACTGAATGAATGAATGAATGGGTGCTCTTGTTTACTCCCCTTGACAGTGTGAGGAAGTATGATGATATCCCTGTTATACATATTTGGAAAGGCAGGCAAAGAGAGGTGTGTCCTCTAATTACAGTCACATACTAGAGAATGGCAGAGCCAGTGTGATGAAGGATGGCTGGCTAGTCTGGGCTCTTCCTATCACACTGGCTGCTCTCAGGTCTTAAGACCATGTTACATCATCAGCATGAATTTGGGTCCTGCCCTCCATTAAGCCTGACCTTAGAAAGACAAGCATACAACTCAGCCACAGGTGAGAGCAGGCAGGGTGTGATAGGGCCAGTTGGGGCTCTGAGAGGAAGCAGCACTATGGGCCCAGCAGCAAGGTGCTGTAATCTCGAGAAGAGCGACACAGCCTGAGAGTAGGACAGGACTTGGAAGAAGAAATGACTTTCTGGGCAAGGATTCTGGCTTGCAGGGGTCGAACCTGGGTGGAGCAAAGAATACTGGGGCTAAATGAGGGGCCCTGTGTGCCCAGCTGAGAGATACCCTCTCTTACTCTAGAAGAGGATGGGGGTGGGGGAGAAATTCCTGAGCAGGGGCATGTTAAGCACTGGAATTTAAGAAAATCTGGGACTGGAGATGTAGCTCAGGGGCAGAGCACTTGCCTAACATGCTAAAGGCTCTAGGTTAGATCTTCAGAACTTCAAAATCATCATCATCATCATCATCATCATCATCATCATCATCATCATGTGGTATGGAAGTTTCCAACAGACAAAACTAAGCAGATCTGAAGAGGGCAATCTCTTGTGCCCTGGCCCTTGGGTAGCTTGCCCCTCATAAACTGAGATTGTCTCCAAATACCAGTAACTGAAAGTACTAACAAAGAGACAAGGGGTGAATTAGGAAGGTAAGACTTCTGTCTTCAATTCTTCTGAATCCTGGACCTTGAAACTATGAAGCAGGCTCACCATGTACTGGTAACCTAGCAGTTATACCAGTGTGGTGAGACAGAGCATTCACAGGACAGGTGAAACATCCTTATTCACAAATAGGCATTGAAGGGCATTGGAAGCCTAGGATTTGTGGCCAGCTGGTCTCCCTGGGCTTAGGAAAGCTGCTCAGGGAGATGGAGTCCCATCTGCCATTGGCTGGTGTCACACTGCACTGAAGGACCATGGAAGCACTCTGCTCTGAGGGAACTTGGCTCGCTGGGCTATAGCATTGCAGGACATCCTGTGTTCATCTGGGCTGTAGCCTTGTCCTATCTCAGAATGTTGCATTCCCAACCCAGCCTAACAGATCTCCGGTACCCTGAAAACTAGAAGCAGGAAGAGGTAGGAAGCTGGTTCAGCTAAGATCATCATCTTTCAGCAAGCATTTGCTGGAAAACAAACAAACATGGTTTGTGTTACCTTCCCAGTCTGTATCTGAGCTGAATTTGCAGAAAGTGGAATGATGGTTAGTGTCTCATTTCTGTGAGGACTTAAAGTTTGCTTTGGGAGCCTTAGGAGATGGGACTGTGATTGTTCTAGTTGTGAACCTTTCCAGCCTCATATCTGGGGTGACACATTGCCTCATCTTTGGGCTCCACAGAAGACCTCTGAAGGATAGTAAAAGGTTAGCTATTTGAGGCTCCTGGCAATCTTGAAAGTGCCTGGTCCTTTCCTGGAACTCCTGAGAGGCCCTCAGAGGCAGGGAAGAAAGAATAGGCCCAGAGTTCCCCCAAAGAATATCAAAATGAGACCTAGTTCTTGTCTCAGAGACTTCCTAGGATCACATATAGTGTAGAACCACAAGAGTGAGTGGTAGGAAACATGGAGTGAGCCGAGATTTCTAGTAGCAAAATGAAATCTAGGCTCTTGTTCAACCACTTTCTGTTAGTGTGCTATAGCCATGGAGCTTTCCCCAGCCTGTTTCCCCGAAAAGTATGGATGCTTCCCCTCATCACCTTGTTCTTTGGGGATTGGCATTTTGCATTCTTTGTAGGACCTTCCCAAGTACCTCATACATTCTCTTCTATTGGGCACACCCCCCCCCCCAATGCCAGGGTTGGGTGAGGGGGTCTGGACAGGCTGGGAGAAAAGACAAAAGAACACTTACAAAGCAGCCTACTTGCAAATTAATGGAGTGCAAACGAAAACTGCGCTCCAAGTGCTGAAGGAATGCACTGCACTGGGAGACCAGCTGTTGTGTGGCGGCTGGGGGAGGGGGGGTGCTGGGATCCAACTTGCTTGCCTCTGGCCTCAGTTTATCCTCTGGGAGCACTCAGAGCCAAGGAGCCTAGGCCTTCGGCTAGGATAAGATGGAAGTGAAGCATAGCAAATGTTTTTCCTTGACTCTGAGATTGAAAGACAAAGTCGCCCAGGGCCACCCCAGAGAGTACCCTCTGCCTCCACCACCCTTGCCAGTGTAGGGTTCACACCCCATGTTCCTCCCCACAGCATTTACTAGCTGGGTTTGGATGCTCCCCACATGTAACCCCCCACCCCCTCAGTTCAGAGGCAGGTGCCTATGTCAGATCCAGAGGGCCACCATTTACTCCCCTACACCTGTAGCCCTAGGCCCACGATGAACAGGAAAAACACAACAGGCTGGCTCTAAGCAGTGTGAGGGTCCAGACAGCACCCACAGTGGGTCCCTGAATCCGCTCCCCCAGCTTCCTTCATTCCCTGGGATCCGGGTCTTTCCTTTCTCCAGGCATTCGCACATCTCTCCATCTGCATATTTTAACTCCCCCAGCTGCCTTTCCAATCCCTTCCTGCCATTTCCCTCTCCTTCTCCCCTCCCCCATCCTGCTGTGTGTGCTCCCTGCTCTGGGCTAGGACTCCACTTTGCCTGCAGCCTCCCACCTCCTTTCTGAGTTGGTAGCTTAGGCTGGGGGGCTTCCTGAACCCCCCTGCCCAGAAGGATCTAACGACAGACATCCTCTTGAGAGGAGTCAGTGTCACAACCCACTTGAAAGGGGTTCTGTCTGGTGTCCCTTTGGCCCTAAGTACCAAAGACTGAGCCCAGCTCCTGTCCCTCACCCGCCTGGAAGTTTCATCATTTTCTCTGTTACCCTTTTCTGCCTTCAGTGCCCCTCAGAGTTGTGCCTCCAGGAACTTCCTGCCTTCCTGCTGCTGCCACTGAAACAGGTGGGCAGCCCTACCATAGCTAGAGAGTGAACTGTGCCCCCCACCTTCCAGGTTCAGCTTAGAAGTTGATCTTAGCTGGCAGCCTACTCAGGGCCAGTCTCAGCCTCTCTCAGTCCCTCCATGACTGCTGTGGAAGTCCAGAAGGCTTTGCCCTAGTCCTGGGAGGTAGGGGCTAGCATGGATCAGAAGGAAGAAATGTGGGGTTTGAGCCTGATTAGGCATCTTTGTCCTGTGCTTAGTCTTTGGAAACTCCCTCCTCTCTACTAGCTCCACTTTGGCTTTCTCTCTGGCTGTTAGGAGTAGCTGGAGGACAGCTTGGCCATAGGGATCTTACTCCTTACCATCAGTAATGTGGACAATAACCACAGCTATAATGGTAACATAATTACCGAGCACTTACTTGGGGCTGACCCTTTTATTTTCACAGAAGTGATGAGGAATTAAGTCTTTATTAAGACCTGAACAGAAGTATCCTGGCATGGGGTTCCCCAGAAATAATCAAAGAATCACCAATTTAAGACTCACATGAAGGTCTGAGATCAAAGATCTTATGGCTTAGGGGCCTTTAGGAGTTTGCATTTTTAACTAGCCGCAAGACTATTCCAGTGCACATGAAGTAAGAACTACTGCTCCCAATTTGGGGCTCTTGGGATACATGTTCCAAAACATAAAGGGGATATGAGGTTTTATCTATCCACACACCGAAGCCCTGTTCCTTGGAGGTAGGGGTTACTATAACAAATGCTTGAGAACATCGATTTATAAAAAGAAAAAATTTATTTGACTCTTGGTTTCAGAGCATTCTACCCAACAGTCCCTGTTGCTTTGGGCCTATGGAAGGCAGCTCATCATGGTAAAGCATGTGGCAAAGCAAACTCAAACCTTTGAGGGCCAGAAAGTGAAGAGAGAGGAAGGGGTGGTGTCCCATTTCTTCAGTGACCTCTTACTAGGCCCTACTACTTAAGCATGAGCTTCAGTAGCACCCAGCTGGAGACTAAACCTTTAACACACAGGGCCTTCAGAGGACATTTAAGACCCAGAGATCTCTCACCTATGGTCAGGGCCAGGCCTACTTAAGTAGAGGGACAGAGCCCCAATATGTCCCCTTAACACCAGGAGCTGGTCACATGTACGTTGATGTAACTATTAAGGTCAGCATTAGTGTCCATCTAATATTCTCTCGCACACAGTCCATACTGCTGGCACCCCTGACATCCCAAGTGGAATGCAAAATTGCTTTTACGAGCATGGGGTGTGCTGGCTAACCAATGTGGCCTCCATTCTGTCCAGGGAACCCATTCTGTCCTGGAGATTAAGAACTTCAGGATGCTTGAAAGGGACATTTTATATACCTCTTTCCTGCCCAAGATTCCCAACTCCAAAGACTGCTGTTACAAGGAGTGGGTGCCAGCTGTGATATACTAAGGATGAAACTGGCAAAGGGTCCTGAAGGTGAGAGCTAGGTGCAGCTGTCTCTGACAGATTTGGCCTTGACCAGTCACTGTCCTCCTTGGCTCTTGAGCAGAAGCTAATAAGATAGTCAGTGGAATGTCTTCTGTTCCCACTCGGAGGAGAAGATCACCACTTCTGGGCTGTGCGTGTCTGTGTGTGTGTGTGTGTGTGTGTGTGTGTGTGTGTGTGTGTGTGTGTGTGTGCTTTGTTCCCACCTGTACCCCCATGGACCACACCAACTCCGGTTTGTTTGCTATTTAACTATGAAATACCACCCCTGTGTCTCTGTCTAGGAGCAGGGCTGACAGACTTACTGTTGTCTTCCTGGTATGTGATCCTGACTTAGCCTGAATGCATAGTGTGTGGGTCTCCTACAAGTGTCCATCTATGACCTGAGTAGCTGAAGGCACAGCAGTGTCTTTCATGTCCAGGCCTAGGCAGAGCAGTGACAATTGCAGAAGGACCCAACAATGGAATTCCATTATGTCTATTTAGCTATAGGTAGGCACTGCTTGCACAGCCTTGCTTCCTTAGATGGAGTGGGACCCAGCAAGGTGGCTAGCACCAGCTCACTACTTCTTTAGGCCTCATATGGCTCCTTCTTCTTCTCCCCAACAGGACTGCTCTCCTACAGGCACGTCCAAGGCTCCTCCTGCCCGTGCAAAGCCTCGTGTGCCTGGCAGCCTTTGGCCTGGCCCTGCCACTGGCCATCAGCCTCTTTCCACAGATGTCAGAGGTCAGTGGGGACTTCTTGGTAGTAAGGAGGGGGTGATGGGTACTACAGTTGGGTCATTCATTAACAAAGATTTATTCAGTGCTAAGCCTTAGCACTGTTGGGAGCACTACAGTTAGAAATGAATGAGACTGGCCCAGGCTCTGACCCCTGAGTCGAAGATTCAGCAATAAATACAATGATGAAACAGGGAATTGAAAATGAAGTTCAAGGTTGGCACTGATGGCTCAAGCCTGCAATCCTAGCTACTCAGGAGGCTGAAATCTGAGGACCGTGATTTGCAGCCAGCACAGGCATGAAAGTGTGTGAAATCCTCATCTCCAATTAACCAACAGACAGCCAAAAGCAATGCTGTGGCTCAAAGTGGTAGAGCACTAGCCTTGAGTGAAAAAACTCAGGAGCAGTGCCCAGGCCCTGAATTCAAGCCCTAGACTGGTAAAAGAAAGAAAAGAAAGAGAGAGGGAGGGAGGGAAGAAAGGAAGGAGGGAGGAAGAAAAAGAAAATGAAGTTCAAGGGGATTAGGATGGGGTTCTAGCTGGATACAGGAGAAAATAGCACCCTCGAGCCTGGAGGAGAAGGGCATGACCTTGAGCCTGGAAGGTGGGCACATGGGCTGGGGACCAATTGGTGGGAAGGTTCTGAGGTAAGGCAGCACATGGCATGACTCAAGAGCTGACTGAAGTCTTCACTGAGCAGGGAGTGGGGCAAAATGAGACAGACCAAGTAAGGTATACTAGGCCCAGGTGAGCAACTTGGAAGCTAAAGCAGACTAAGGGTAAATGTCATCCTGAAGGCTATCCCAAGCAGAAGCACAGATTCCTGGTTTTGAACAGGCCCTGTGACTGCATCGTGAGGCTGGGTTGCAATTCTGGAGGAGAAGGGAACCATCAGGAGGCTATGGCGGGTGTCCAAACAAGAGATGATGGCGGCTTGGACCAGGCTGTTGGCAGTGGTCATGGAGAAGTGGGGCTTTTCAGAGAGTTGGGCGGCCGTTTCATGAGGATTTCATGAAGAACTGCACGTGGTGGGAGGAAAAGACAGCCAGCAGAATGTATGCCTGGCTTTCTGGTTTTGAAAGCAGAAGACAGATGTAGGTACTGCCTAGCAAGATGGAGACACATGGGGGTGGCAGGTTGAGGGAGGACAGCCCATGGGTACAAAGAGTCTCTGGAATTGCAAATGGAGGTGTCCTGTGGGAAATTGGTTCTGGTTCTGGAATCTGGGAAAGGGGCCTGGACTGTGGGGACAGGAATAGAGAGTACCAGGCTAAAAACAACAACAACAACAAAAACTGGTAAGAGAAGAACTATGCTGAATGGTATCAGGATAGGGAGACTGCCCAAACTCAGTGAGGTTGGAGAGTGTCCACTGCCCTTCAGGCAAGGAAGGCCACTGTCTCTGAGGAGCCCAGGCGAGAGGTGAGGCTTGCCGTGGAGAAGAAAATGAGGAAGAGGCCCACATTGGTTCCAGCTGCACAAATCTAGAGAGCTTGGTATCAATGCTTTTTTCCTCATTGAAATGTCCAGGTCTGCAGGGGAGCTTGTGTAAATGCAAAAGGGAAGCACCAGGGGGAAAACTGAGGACATGAGGAGACAGGGAGAGCAAAGCCTCTGAAGAAAGAAAGGGCCAGGGCATAGAAAGGACCGGCCTTGGCAAGGAAGAGCCCCCTGCCCACAGAGGCTGGCAGGAGAGGGGTTGGCAGCAGGTATAGTTGGGGAGGGTGCAGATAGAAATCCAAAGAAGGGCAAGCCCAAGGAAGCAAAGAACCAGCATGGTGTTCGGAGCAACTGTGTTCATGGGAATCTAGGGCTGTGGTCAGGGAGGGGCACTTCTAATGTGTGATTTCAGAACTGGCTCTGCTTCAGGAAGGCACCAAGAGAAGTGATGTTTCAATCTCAATAAAAGTTGAGAAGGTGTCCATAAGAAGCTGGACAACTTCTAGAGTTGCTGTCCTGGCATGTGGTGACTGGGGGGCCGGGAGGTGAAGAGGGGAAGATGGAGGTATCCTGGGGTGTGTAACACAACTTTTAGGAGTGATTAGTTTTGTCATGAGGACAAGGGAGACTTTCTCGCCCCCACAGGAAAGCTGAGAACTTCCAAAGCCCAGGTCTGCCGGTTGCCTAGAAATTCTAAAGACAAGAGAAAGGTACTCATGAAGATATTCCTCTGTAGTCCCTGGCATCCAAATCTCTGAAGGGCTAAGCCTGGCACTACTGGAAGTCACATCTCCTGTGCAGTCAGCCTGAGCCTGAGGAGGCTTCAGGCCAGGGTCTGAATCCTGCCTGGATTCATTGCACCATCATCCTGAAAGCTCTGCCTGCCTGCATGTGGTGGGATCCTGAGCAGAGGAATCATCCCACACCACCAGACCAGAGACTATCACAGCTGGAAAGACTACAGGGTCATCCAGTTTGCCACTTTCCTGGGAAATGAACCCACAACAGCCATTGGATCAGTCCAAGATCAGAGAAACCAAGTGCTGACATAATACAAACCCCTGGAGATCACACTCCCAGTGAAGAGAGGTGGTCCAGAGTCACCCTCACTAAGGCTTCACATTCAAGCTGTGGTTCCTGTTCCTTATGCCTCCTCAAATAAGCAAGCATATTAATTGTTTTGGGTGTCTAACCAAAGCCCTCTTATTACAACCCAAGTTTCTTCCCTCAGATTGGAAAGAATATGGTCATTGCATAATAGATCTTCATCCTTTGGGCAGGGAAGTTAGGAATATCATTTTTAGAGCTCCCCATTCCTCTGCATTGACCCCAGCAGGGTGCAGTCTGACCTGGGTATTATGAGGTGTTTTGAGATGTTTTTATGGCCCATAGCACCCAGGCTATCAGCCAATTGACTGAGAAGACCTCATTCCCCCATTCATCCTCCCAATTAATTCTAATGAGGTGCTTCTGCTGTACAAAGATCACGTCTCATATCCCAGAAGCCAGTGGGATTTGCCACAATAAGTCTGGACTTGCTTGGGCTGACCCAACCTTGCCAAAAGCCACCAAGGCTGTCAACAGAAGTAATCGCTGAAACACTAATTAATTAATTAGGAGACTTGGAGATCAAGTTTAGGAACTGGTTCCTAGATTGGCTGGCCTGTAGTGATTGGTTTGGTATTAAACTCACTAACCCCAGAAGTCAAGGGAAGAACTTTAATCCCCCTTTCAATTCCTGGAAGAGAGTTTTGTCTGCTCTTTTCAAATTAGTATTTCTGCCTACTAAAATAGCCCTGAGGGTTAAGTTACAAATAATAATACTGACCAGCTACTAGCCAATAATAATTTTTTGACCATCTATTAAACCAGGCAGCATGCTGGGAACTCAGCCTGCCTTGTATATTAAATCATACTGCCATTCAACTCTGAAGTATTGAATATCAAGGGATGTGACCTAGATGTCTAGAATTATGCATGCATGGCTCTGGAGAGATTTAGCTGGAGACATGCAACCTCCAGAACATGGGAGGAATTGAAGCCAAGAGGGAATGACATCGCTGTGGAAGAAATGCTATCAAAAAAAGGACAGGAGCAGCCCAAAGCAGAGAGAGGATGTAAATGGTTAGATAGATGGACACAAGCTGATGAGTGTAAGGTTTATTAAAGTAGGTAGCCAATAAAGGAGAATGCCACGCAGTGAGAAAAGTTTGTTCCCGAACTGCTGGCCTGTGTTCTAGATGGTGCGTGGCCAGAGAAAAGGGGCAACCTCCCCCCCCCCTACTTCTCAGCCTGCCTTATCTAGGGTGGGGGCAGGGAGGTGTGGTCAGGTGGATTAGGATGTGACCTCAGGGAAGGGGGAAATAACTGCCCTCCAGGTAGGCTGGTTACCCAGGTAACTGGGTGGAGACTTAACCAGATGGGGGGCATCTGCTTGGAGCCCTCCCAGGGTGGACCTTACAATGAGGACATTTCTGAGGGGTTGGAACTCTGCAGAAGGAACTAACTAGATTTGATGACTAGAGGACCTAGTTAGATATGCAGTCTAAGATGTAAAATGGAGGTCAGTTTTCTTTCTTTGTTCAGGAAAGTGAGTTCAGGGATAGTCAACTATGAGGGAATAGCAAAATTCACTCCCTGGGTGTTTGGTGAGAGAGGCTCAGGGGCTTGGGAGAAGGTATTAATAGGAATAGAATAACCATTTCCCAAGGTGGGAAGGCATGGCTTTCATGGGTCCCTGGCTAGAATAGAAAAGCTAGTCAGCTGTGATGAGAAGCTAAGGAGTTCTGCATTTTACAAAGTCGGCACAAATATTTCTTGTTTACAAATATGGAAACTGAGGTACTTTAAGCTTAAGAATCTTGTCTAAGATACACAGTGGTAATGATGGAGATGGCTCTGGACCAGGCAGGTGTTCACAACCCTTCCCAGCCTGCTACATCACTATAAATATAAGTGTCCCAAGTGTGTACCATGAACTTCTCACTGCTAATTTATCAGTAGGAACATTTCAGTGTCCTCACCACACTTACCCTTCCTGGGGAATTCACATCCATTTTCACAGAGGCTTATGGAGGATAAGTCTTTGTTTTCTTACTCAGAGCTAATCAGTTTGTGGGAGGCAGGAGGGCTACTATGTGGGACTGGAAGCCTTCTAGAACTTAGGTGTGAGAACTGAGGGACATGATCTGGTTTCCTGATGGGCCTCAGTTCCATGGCCTGAGTAGAACAGGGTTTCTGCCTTGTGATCTGGCGATTAAGGACAATTGCCAAGGCCCTCTTAGCCAGGCCTATCCCTTAGGCATGGGTGGGCCCATCAACACCCCCTCCCCTCATGGGGGTGCTTTCCCTAACTGGGATAGTCATGCAGCGGGTCCTGGTTACAGGGAGGCTCCAGCCTTGTAGCATAAACATGAAGTCAGTAAGTAAGTGTCATGTGAGGGTAAGGCTATGATGAAAATTCAGCCAAAGGCTGTGCTGGTGCATGCCTCAAGGCCACTTTAGGTCAAGTAGGTTGTAGAACCTCCCTATATCATGACGAGACCTGGTTTGTGGTCGTTTTTCTGGCCCTGTCTTCTCTGGAGATTGGGGTTGTGAGTTCCAGGCAAATAGGATCACCTCTGTCTGTCTCCCATTTACACTGGTATCTTGGATCCCTCTTGGGAGATGTCTACTCTCCAGGCTCATCAACTTGGCTGCCACAAGAGGCTGGACTGGGTGGTTGTCCCTGTGACTCCCACAGCCAGCGTTCCCTACCTGGGAGTGCTTCCAACCTTGTTTAATGAACCTCAACTCTCCTGAGAGCAAGAAGCAGCACCTTGGCCACGGCCCACTCCTCTCACCCCTGCCTCTGTTTCTTCTTCTGTCTTTCTTTGTGCCTCTTTTCTCTCCTTGATTCCTCTGGGGCACTCCCTCCACCCCAGTCCCCTTCTTTTCCCCATGGCTGCTCCCCTGGGAGCTCAGGGGCTGGGGAACAGGGCTGCACATACAAGCCGGAGCCATTGTTCGACAATCTGTTTTTGTCCTCATCTTGTTGGCAGGCGGCAGGAGAGGAGCAAAAGGTTAATGAGGCACTGTGAACGGGCGGCGGCGGGCGGGCGAGCCAGCGTGGTGACAGGGAACTAATTAGGAGCAGTTTAACAGGAGGAAAAAGTGAAATCTCCTCTTCACCAACTGTCAATAATTAGCTGATTTGGTGAGGTTGAAATGTGTCCACAGAAGAAGGTGGGGCTTGTCTGGGGATGAGTGATGCATAGGGAGTAGGGGCAACCAGGGGCTTGGCCTTGTCCCTAGGTGGTAGAGGAGATCAAGGGTCAGTCAGCCCATGGCCCCCAGACTTGGCCTCCACCCTTCTGGCTGGCATTCTGTCCTCTGTATGAACTGAGTCATGACCTCAAAGGCCTCAGTCTCCCCAGTTATAAGATGAAACTTTGGAGCTAAGGTTCTTCCTGGCTTTGCTCAGTGGGATTCAAGAAGTGAAAATGCAAGACCACCCTGGTACTAGATCCTCTGTCTGCCTCTCCTGAGGCATGGATGTGCCATTGGAGCCACTATGAACTGTGCCTATGGGTGAATGTCATCCCATCTGTTTATAGAGACTACAACAGGCTTAGCCCGTGTGCCTGTGGCTGGGGCTACAGGATCCTGAACTGCTCAAAGAGCTGGAGTCCCTGAGTGTGTTCTCCTCCGGGCCCTGGCCAGCTGTTGCTGGGCCTCCAGGAGGCAAGGAGTCAGGTTCACAAGCCAGGAGAGTTTCCTGTTTGGCCTGTTTGCTCTGCTCTGTGGTCTTGCCCTTTGTTGGCCTCTGGCCTTTGACCTTTCTCAAAACCTCGGCAGAGGTGCCCCTCCCCTGGGTCTCAGCCCCTCTGGTTTCTGCTGAGCACTTTAACTGGAAGAAAAAGCCTAAGAGCCCCAGGGCTTCCTACTCTGAGCCTCCTCAGCCTTGCCAACCCAGGCCTCTCCAGATCAGCCTAGCCCCTCCCCAGCTCAGCTCCGATGCCAGGGGGCAAACTGGGAGGAAGACTAAGGCCCTCTCAGGTCCTTAGCCCCACCCATGTGCCATGCTTTTCCCTGGCCCCTCAAGGTGGCTGCACAGGCCCATGCTGTAGAGCAGCCACCCCTTCCCATTTTCCTACACCCCACATTAGTGTTCAGAGTTAAGAAACAAAGAGAAGACCCCCCCCCCCCACTTAAGGAAAGAACTCAAGTTCAAGGTAACAGAACCTCCACTCTGTCCACCTCTCCACCAGCCCTGAGAAGAACAGTCATTCTGATGATCCAGCTTGGCTAGGCAGCTGTGACCCACAAAGTCTTACCTAGTTATCTCTCTCTAAGAATGCATTTGAACCCCCAACCAAGAACAGGAAGAGCTGGAAATCAACTCTGGTTCAAGCTGTTCTACAAATGTCCCTCCTATGGGGAAGTCCTCCTTGGTGTGCCAGGATTTGTCCCCTATCTTGTGGGCATACTCTGGTCCTGTCTCCTGCCTTGCTCAGGACAACAGCCCTCCCTCCTTCCATCCACAAGTACATGTAGGTCCCTAAGTCTTTTATCAAGGCCTCATATAGGACAGGGCTCATATAGAACAGGGCTCATCTAGGTCTATTTCTCTTTTAGGGTTGATACAAGGCCAGAAACAAAATGGGGGAGCGAGGGAGAGGTTGAGTCGCTCCTGAGTCTATGGTGGCCTTCACCATCCCCAGAGCAGGGGCCTCCTCCCCTCCACACTCAAACCCATCTCCTACTTTGCCTGGAGATGTTTGTTTGGGGTTTTTCTCATTTACTGGTTTAATCAGTCCCTACTGAACTCTGAAGCAGGCTATTTTTGCCATCAGAAATCTGCTGCATTCCCCGCCCGCTGCTTTCTTGGAGTTTGCTCACAGGACCCCCCAGGAGAGACGAATAGGGATGGCAAAGCCGCAGCTTGGAGCCCAGGAACGCCAACGCCACCTGTCATGTTGCCTGTTGCCCACACCCCCATCCCAAACCCAAGCGTGCACACAGGCCCACACATGTGCACGCATGCCAGTGTGCACACAACGGGCACATGACACACGACACAATGACAGGCCTTAAGAAGGCCACCTTTCAACCTTTCCTTCTCAGCTCTCCCTTCTAGAATCTTCTAGAATACCTCATTGAATGCAGGACAGGGAGGAGGCTTGGTGTGCAGAGCTTCCCCTACTATAAACAGTGAAGTGTTTTGAGCATACCTGGTCCACAGCAAGAACTACTCCCATTTGCCCAGTGAGCAGGCCAGGGGTGAGCAGGATGGGCCTTGGTGCTGTGGTGACCCCAAGTCCTGCTTTCTCTATGGAGTGTCGCATGGGTTTCTATGCCTCCAAAGGGCTCGCCCACTCACCTCTAAGTAGTATCTTTATCCTAGCCCCAGCAGGTAGAAAAATTTCCCACTGTACATGTGGGAAAACAGGCCGAGAGACTGATTCTAGGGTTGGCTCACCAGAGGGCACCCAGGAACAGTGTAAGGCTCCAAAATGGGGAGGGGTCTCTGAGCAGGTTAAGTCCGCGAAACACAAGGCAGATGGAAAAGTGTAAGGTGGGAGTCTTGAGCTTGGGCTCTGCAGTTCCGTTAATTCTGCATGTGTTGGAGATCATCTGTCTGTACAGGCACAGCACGCTGGGTGGTTTTGAGTAGCTCCCAGTGGGGTGGGGTGGGGGTGTTGTGTTCACCCCTTCCTTCCACTAGGGATTGGATGAAGATGAAAACAAATGATGGGATATGGGGGTGAGGGAAGGAGCAGTTGGTCTGGTCTGGGAAAATCAGGTGAGGCTTCCAGAAGATAGCCTTAGAGAAATAGTATGTAACCTGGATTTAGGTCTCAACTAATACAAAGCATCTATCAGGTAAGGTGCCTGGAGAAAGACTCAGAAGGTCTCAAGTGTCTAGCTAAGGAGTCTGATTTTTTTTCATTGTTTGGGTTTTTTTTGTTTTGGTTTTTTGTTTGTTTGTTTGTTTTTGCTTTTTGAGACAAGTTCACTATGTAGCCAGCTGCTGGTCTTGAAGTCACAGTCTTGCCTCTGCCTCTGGCATTATAGGCATGTGACACCACACCTGGCCGCAGGTCTGATCTTCACTGAAAAAGCAGAGGGAGACTAAAACAAGTATCAGAGGCCTGCCCAAGGGTCCAGGGGTCCAGTGGGCCAGCCTCAGCCTTAGCTATTCTTAAGCTGTAGCCAAATAAAACACCCGTGCTTCAAGGATGTGTCCCCAAAGATGACCTGGGTATATGGGGGGCAGGATGTGCAAGGCCTGCTCAGATCTGATGAGAAAGGGATGATGTGGCTGCCCATTGGGCAAGCCAGGCCCATGCCTGACAGAGACCTTTAGCACCCAGAGTCAGCCAGGTGCTCATGTGGGTTTTGGGCCCCTGTGTAGGTGCTATACTACCTGCCAAACTCCAGAGGCTCAGCCCCTTTGCCAGGCTCAGGAAGTGGCCTCAAGCTATATTACAGGGTCAGGCTGAATGCCCCACCCCACCCCCAGCCCTTCTCTTTGAAAATGAGGCAGAAAAGCCATAAGCAGAAAGGCAGGAGGATGAGGGCTTTGTAGTAGGTAAAAGCCCCTGAGAATGGGGCACGGCTGGGGGATCCAGTTTCCTGTTTATGTCTCTCTGTACCTTAGCTCCAGGTTCAAATATGTAAACTATCCACTGGCCCTGGCTGCAGGTGTGTATGCTCCCAGGCTGGAAGGCGAAGTGGCCCCAAATGCATTCCTGACTCTGGCCCCCTCCCCTAATGAGCCTGGCGACAGAGGTAAATAACTCAAGGTTAACCCTTCCCAGGCCATGAAGGAGTTGGCTGGATCTTGCAGAGTTTAGAGGAGATACTGGACCTGGACCCCGTGCTCCTCACCTAGAGGTGTC
This sequence comes from Perognathus longimembris pacificus, assembly GCF_023159225.1. Lineage (NCBI taxonomy): Eukaryota > Metazoa > Chordata > Mammalia > Rodentia > Heteromyidae > Perognathus > Perognathus longimembris. The sequence goes on along the minus strand of NC_063168.1, from coordinate 27,085,429 downwards.
TCCTGGGAGGGCACATGGGGTCTGAGCTGGGTTGCAGATGGAGAAGAGGCTCTGAAACAGGGAGGCTGGGAGAGCATTTGTATGCCAACTGTTCAGGGCTGTCTGGGATCAGGGTGCAGGTTCTGCCTGAGTTGGGCAGTGTACCCTCTTATTTCAGCTCTGGGTCTGGGGGAACTATCAGCCAGTACTGAGCAATACCTTCAACTTCCTCCATGGTTTTGGCACTCCAGCTCTCTGAGGCTGGTCTGTATCCCAGATACCTTCTCCATCAGAGCCACTGCCCACTGGCTCTTAGGAGTTTAGGAGGAGCCCACCCAATGATGAGACATAGAGTTCTGCCTGCCCCCAGCTGTAGCCTATGGCTGCACCACCCCTTCTGAAGGCCGCTCCTTGCCCAGCCTCCTATCTCCTCATCCCCTTCTCTCCAGAACAGACCCTTCACAGCTATGTTGTTGTCACCATCAAGTCTCTGCCTTCTCAACACCCAGGAGGCGTTGGCTTTCATGAGGCTGGTACTGCCAGCCCTTCCTTGGTGTGACCACTCCTCTTTGGGCCTGGGCACCTCCATCCCTCTCAACCCCATCTGTCAGCTGCTATGGTCACCATACCATTTCCAGAATACCATTTTCAGCATAGAAGTAAAGCTGACTCTTGCTTCTTCTCCCTCAATCCCTCCCAGAAGCAGGGGACTCCAGATAACAGCACTTAGCACCTGCTCTTAGTTGCTCTGGGGACCTGGAGCTGGGTAAGGCAGCTGGAGGAGCTGTAGTGCCCAGTTGTACTCACCACACTCACCACGACATGTACGAAGGCCACTGCCAGGCAGGCCCAGATGTGATTCCCTTGGAGGTCACCACCCCCACCCCACACACCCACAGGAACACTTGATTATTGGTGAGAAGGGAGAAATAACAGGCCTGATCCCAAGCAACACAGGAGTTCCTGCCCCAGCTTTCCTTAGCTAAGCTCACTGCCGAGGACAAGACACTTAGAAGTTCCTTCTACTTATGACACCTGAGGATGGCAGGCCATTGGCCATGGTCAGAGAGTTAGAGGGGTCCCAGGATGGAAGCAAGAGGCAATGCCCAGGGTCAGCACTAAGTGAGGGAGTGAGAAATCAAGACTCCAATAAGTCATCATAGCCCAGCTGCCAAGAGCAAAGTCCTCATCAGGACCACTGTCTGAAAACTATTTGTCTGGTATCTGTGGCTGCTTGGTATCTGGACACCCTGTCACTGCTTCCGCTTCTCATGCTGGTCCCCTGAGGCCTCTGTCATGGGCTTGTTCCCTTCACCACCCCTCAAATGTGCCTGTTCCCCAGGCCCTGGCACCCGCCCCTCCATATGCTCTCCTGGGCAAGCTCCCCTGCTCTGGAGGCGCTGGCTATGCTCACACATCCGGCCTCCCTCCTGCCCAGAGCTGAGAACCATGGGCCCATCTGCCTTCTAGGCGCCTCCACCTGGAGAACCCAGAGGCACCCCAGACTCAGCATGGCTGCCCCAGAACCCACCCCTCAACCTGTCCCCCTCCCATATTCCTGCCTCTGAGAATGGCATTGCCAGCCACCCCAGCTCTGGAGCTAGAATTAGGAGTCATCCAACACACAGTCATTCTCGACACCTCCCTCTCTCACCCCCACATGGAATTGGTCATCAACTCCCATGGATGTCATGTTCAGAAAGGATCCTCAGCACACTCTCCTATTCGCCTCCACCGGTGGCATTAGAAGGCAGGACCTCGCCCTTCTCAGATTCCTACAGCTGCTCCCCTGGGGCTCCCTACCCCCTCACTTACTCCCCAGTCCATCCTCCACATCACTTTCTAAAATTAGTCTGGGTATAGCCCTCTCCTGCCCAGAGTCCTTCCAATGCTCCCTCCTGCCCTCAGTCAAAAGGCTCACACCTACATGTAACCCACAGGTCTTGCCTGTCCCAGACTCACCTCCATTTCTTGCCACATTTTTGATGCATCCCAACACTACCCCACCACCAGAAAACCCATGTAAGCCAGCTAATGCTTCTCCCTTCACCAGCAAGTTTTGCCTATCCTCTCCCATCCCAATCCTCCATATTGTTCCTGGCCTACCTCTTGTTCCTTCATCAGTAAGTTGTAACCCCAGCCCCTCCCCAGTTTCCATGGCACTTTGCTTGTCTCTCTGGAATCCATCTGCTTCCATTGTCTGACTCCTCCCCTAGACGTGGAGCTTCTCAAGGGCAGTGAACTGCCTGTACATCTCTGAATGTCCAGCCCTGGTACATGGGGTTGGTGGCCATGAGGAGTGCCTCACCATACTGACTGCATCTCTCCTCCTACCTGCTGCCCTCAGCTCTGTAGGAGCCCAGGGAGCCTGGTATGTCAGGAGGGGGAAGCCTGGGTCTCCCCCCACTCCCCACCCCACCCCCAGTGCCTGTACTCTCTGGGGAGTGGGCACTGTGGGCCTCGGCCCTGGGCCATGGTCCTCCGCCACACGGTGAGCAGCCTCTCTGATTTTAATGTGGGCCTCAGTGCTTCAGTGAAAGCCGGCATGGGAAGTTGCTAATAATGGCACTAAAATAAAATATGCTACATCTGTTATGGGTAGCAGAACAAAATTAGCTGCTCACACCTCTGACATCCAAGATGTCTTAACTTAAAATACTCCTTGGCTTACTTTACATCATTTACTGATTATATTTAAAAGAAATACAATTTTGCAATTACTGTTCTTTCCAGTGTGATATCTATGCATCATTTTCCTTTTATGTTTATATATTTCTCCTTCATTAGTGCAGTCTGAAGGGTGATTAGGATTCTTCAAACATTTTACAGAGGTTAAACGTTGATTAAGATTTAATTATTACTGTAAATAGCTTGGAATGACATATGGTGCAAAAGCCTGACATATGTGCATTTGAATAAATGAAGTGCTATTTCCCAGGATGCCTCGGTAGCTGTTTAACAGCTTTCCCGAAGGGTTATGTTACACCTCATGGTAAGATTGCTGGGATGTTATATTTTGTTGGTTTTTGCAGCTGAAAGCTAAGAACAGTTTTCCAGTTTTTTAAAAACATTGAATATTTTAAATACCTAAATTGTTTTGCACAAATTTTTGCTAATTTGTCTAACTAGGTTAAACATTTTCAAAAGCATTTAGATTTTTAAGCGTGGGCGCTGTGCATTGTGTCAGTGGCAGCATGGGGAGGAGGGGAGCTGGCGGGCTGCAGGGGACTCAGGGTGAAGAGGACTTGGGGTAGAAGGGTGCCAGAGGTGGAGAGGAGACAGTGATTTGAGGAGCAGGGTGGGGATAGGACCTGGGGCCTGGGCCTAGCTCTTGTCTGCTGGGCCATCTCAAGTAGCTAGGGCCTGAGTGCTAGAATATGAGGGAATACATAGGGAAGGATCTTCCCTCTCCAGAATCTCCACCAGGCCTCACTAACATCCCTCTTGTCTGGACCCTCACCTGCACAGCCTGGGTTTGACTGAGCTCCCTGATGGCCAGCTTAGTCTGTGCCACCTTCTGCCTACTTCCTAGGGTTGCTATGTCTTGACATACAGCAAGTCTCTGGACCAGATTCAACTGAACTAAATTACAAAGGCCTGATGCTCTGGTTGGTGCCTCTTCGCTGAGAGAGCACTTCCCTTCCTAGCCCCCTTCAGTCATGGGGCTCACATATCTCTTCTGGCTCAGACCCTGGAGCTGAAGACCAACATCTGGACTGCTGTGGTGCCCATAAGGATGTTATCCTCATAGTCGCTGCTGTCTTCTTAAGTCAGCACTTAAAGCCAGCACTGGCACTGTGCTAGGCCTTAAGGACTCAAGAGTGAACAAGACTTCTACATCCACTGTCTCAGTGGTGGATGAATGAGTGGTCAGCCCCAAACCATCATGATGTTACTTGAATATAAGAAGTATAGTGGTATCAGGGCCAGAGAGGTGACCAGCTTGGAGGGTAGTTGAGGGAAGATGTCTATGGTAAAGCAAGCCAAACAGAGGGAAATGGAGGGAAGGTGAGAGTGGGGGTGAGAAGATGCCTCTGGCAGAGGGGACAGCTCAATTCTTAGGGTGAAAGGGCAAATACCCCACTGGGCCCAAGGATCCCAAATAAAGTAGAGTCCCCTCCAGTCCTTTGTCCCTGGCACAAGGGAAGGAGTGGCAATGATGGGCAAGGGGTGGATGGTACCAGAGTCTGGATTTGATTCCTGAGATCAGTGAGGAGCCCAGAACCATTTTGGAAGGGTAAAGTTTATGTACTTATGAGATACCCGTAGACAAGTGGGCCTAAGTCTCAGAGAAGAACCCTGGCTGGAGGTACTTCAGACATGGAAGGCACCAGAAAAGCCTGAGCCAGACCAAACCCCAAGGACCCCAAGAAGCGCCTGGTGAAAATGAAATGAGGGGTGGCAGTGACCTAGGAGAGAAAGATTTTTTTTTATTTTTATGTTTTGTGGAAGGTGGTAGGAAAAGACTCCAGATTTGCTGAGCTGAAAGTCAGTGGGAGGTGAGGAGGTGGACACAACCAGGGTAAACAATTCAAAGAAATGTGGCTTCCAGGGCGGAGAGAGGAGAGCCTGCCATGGAGTGGAGGGAGGGAAGTTTCCTTAGACTGAAGGTTCTTATGGGGAAACTGAGGGAGGAGGGAAATGAAACCAGGTAGGGCTCTAGCTTCTAAGAAACAAGACAGCTGCTGAGGGACACAGGTAGGAGGTGTAGAGCCAGGTGGGCTGTGAGTTTGGTGATGGGAAGTAGGGAGGCTCTCCCTTGATGCCATCAGAGTTTTCCCCAGAAGTAAGAAGGCTCGTCAGCTCAGGTGGAGAGAGCTGAGGGTAGAGTTGCAGAGTGGAGCCAGTAAGATTAAGGTGGCCTCATGGGGAGTGGGAGAAGTTAACCAGGCCAAAGGGGGTGAGAGTGAGGCTATTGCCAACTGTTGTGAGGGTCCAGCTAAAGTCAGGGGCATTCTGTTGGGTGGCCAGGCCTGAGTGGAGGCTTTCAAAGCAGTACTTCCACCAGTCAGGGTTGGAAGGACCCTTTGGGCTAGGGACTAATGGGAGTAAGCTATGGTCCTTGGAGTCCATGTTGGAGAGAAGGATATGGAGACAAATGTGGGGAACCTGGGCCTGTGGTCTCAGTGGTCTAAAACCAAGAACAGCAGAGTATGAGGGCCAAAAGGACAAAGCGGGGGTAGGTTCGGATTTAAGGAGTCTGGATGGAGCAATCCTGAGTGGTTAGTAGGTCCAGAGGTGCCCTGAATAGGTGGGAAAATGTGGGGACAAAAGTCTTGGAGATGAGGGACACCTAGAATTCAGAGGCTAGGGCAGGATATTCAGCCCCACAGACACACTGAGAAGGACTTGAGTGATTTGAGCTGGTAAGGATATGTGAGTCTAGGGTGGCTGGCCATAGAGAAGGAAAATATGTCACTAGGTACATGTGGGCCTGGCTGAGGTAAGGGCATGCAGAGGGCAGAACTATGGATACTTGGTAGTCCTAGCTGTTTTCCAGCCTTTCCTTGTCACTCTTTCTTTGTTTCTCTTCTCTCTCCTCAGATTGAAACCTCCCAATTAGAGCCTGAGATTGCCCAGGCCACCAGCAGTCGAACAGTGGTGTACAACAAGGGACTGTGAGTGGTGTCCGGCCAGCCTGGGGCCACAGCATCATCCAGGCAGGGAGTCGGGGGCAGGGAAGAAATCTCACGGGCTGGACTTACATGGAGGGGCAGGCTGAGCCCACCAGCCCTGGGCCATCCAGGGAGCAGTAGAGAGACTAATCATTCACATTTTAACATAGGGGAGGAGAATTCTGACACACTTCCTATACAAAAGAATCAAGTGCATTTCTGGGCCTTATGTGGAGTTGTCAAAACTCTACTCAGCACAATTCTGTGTGAAGCTGAAAATCTATAGAATGCCCATGGGGTAGCATTAGGATCCTTTTATACTTTGCTTTCTTGTTTTTGCTTTTTTTTTCACTTTGTATTTTTTTTAATCAGAATCAAGTCTGAGCCTTGGTTGCAGCTGACCAGAAGTGGCAGGTAGATAGGTGGTAGAAAGCACAGCAAGCCTGGGAACTGGTTGATTTGATGGACAGAATGATAAACTTAGGAAATGAGAGAGGCCAGGCCAGATGACTCCTTGGGTTAGAGTGAAGAAGAGAAAGGAAGTGATCTACACATGGCTGGATCAATGGCCATGACTGTTGTCCTCAGGAATTGGCCCAGGAAGTTGAGAAACATTAGGAGGCCTCTGGAAGATTCCATGGGTTGGGGGCTCTGAATGTGGCCAGCTTTCACCGACACTACAGCTGCAAAGTCAGTCCCTCTGAGTGAAGTCCAGTGACCCTAAGGTTGAGGCTACCCCATGTGGAGCTCACTGATTCCAGGTCCCTGACAGCACCCCAGCTCCAGGCAGAGAGCCACAGAAGGGATGATATTTGGTAAGAACTGTGGGTATGCACTGGCCACTGTAGGAAGATCCTTTTTCAAGTAGAGGTGAAGGCTAGACACTGGGGCTGAGGGTGGGCTGGAGCTGGACCAACTGCTGCCCAGGGAGTCTCCAGCCACCAAAGCTGCCTATGTAGAAAAGGCTCATGCCTGTGAGTGCCAAAGCCAGATCCCCAACACCTACTCAAGAGGCAGCATCCACCCAGGAACGGCGGGCTGCAGACTGTGACTGAGCAGTCTACTCCCATCTGTGAACCTCTGGAAGCAGCAGACTGGATCAAGGAGGTGATCCAGAAGACTGGATGAAGGAGTTGCACCCCTTTTCAGCTCATCCTCGCCTGTTCAGCTCAGATGCCACTCATCCCAGGCATATCTTCAAGGTGTATGCTGGACTGGAAGAGGGAAGGCTGGTGCCAGCAGTTCACCTCGGAAACTGGACCTTGTCCTCCCGTAAATGACCCCATAACCTGGGAACCCTTAATCTTTGCCAATCACTTCATAGAAGGAGGATGTGTGGAGGCGTGGGCCTGTGTGTGGAGCTACACCCACATGTGCTGCCTTTTGCCCCTGAAAGCTCAGGGGCCCCTTTCTACTGTCTCTGTCTTCATCTCCTTTGCTTTCCAGTGAGGAGAGAGCTCCCCAGAGAGAGGCAAGGCCTGGTGGGTGTGAGCAGAGTGACTCCATCTGAAAGTCCCACAGGAAGGAGGAGCACTGGCTTTGATGTGCCCCTTACCTGACCCCTACGAGGATGGAAGCTGGCGGCATGCAGCCCTAGGCCTCCTTCCCCAGGTGCCTCCACCTTCCGAGGGATCTGGGCTGGAAGTGAATATGCAAATTCAGGACCACAAGAGCACACAGGCGACCTATCAGCGTCTTAGGGCAGGTATAGCTGTAGCATGGTGGGTCTCACACCATATGCCCACTCAGAATCCATGGTACTTTGCCTCTCAGCCATTCCCTGGTGCCCAGCAGTGTCTCTGCAGGACATTCTCCTGAGGTGCAGTCTTCCTGCTGCGCATCAGCAAGGGGAGAAGATGTAGACAAGCATGGAAGATGAGACAACAGGAGAAGGACTGCAGGATTGGAGGAACAGATATTTCTGAGCCAATCCCACCATAATGTGAATGTGCCAAATGACTGCTGGGCTGTAGGCCTGGCCTGGGGCTGGGCATGTCTGGGTCCTCTTTTCAATAGCTCACCTTGCCCCTACTTGTCATAGGGCCTTGTTCTTGTGCACTTTATCTTGGGACCAAAACTGCTCCGCCAGCTCTACCCCTACCATTAGCCTAGCAGAGATGGGGCCTTTCTAGGTCCCCTCACACATACTTGCACTGGCTGCCCTGGCCCGGCCTTACCCCTGCCCTCCCTGTGGCCTCAGCATCTCATCACTCTTTGTCTCTGGATGATTTCTGTCATGCTCCCATTCCATCCCAGGCTTCTGTGAGAGAACAGTAGTAAAGAATCCCTCCAGCTCATGGTGATGGTGAAAGAGGACCATGGCTACTAAGCCCTGAGCTGGCTTCAGAAAACCCCATAAAGGGGAACTTCCTGCCAAGCCCTATTCCCAGCTCTGCTGGGGCCATAGTAGGAGATGGTTGCTTTGTGCTTGGGGAGGAGGCCAAGGCTGGACCTAGAGTCAGGGTGAGGCTGGCCAGCTTTGCCAAAATACAGGGCACATCTGCAATTGATTCTTCAGCTCTGATATCCCTGTCCAGCTCTCTTCTCATCACTTTAAACATTCCCTCGGGCTCTGGGATGCTCTTCTGTCATTTCTAGGAAGCAATCTGAAAGTGCAAAAGCCAAAAGCCCAAGATGTCAAGACCGCCAACAGTACCCTTTTCATTTCCTAATTGTGAGCTCACTTGTTTTCTGTTCAGAGCCTCTGGCCTGGGAGAAGTGGGGGTCCTGAGGAGGAGAAGAGCCAATGGAAGATCCCAGGTGGTCTTTCAGCCTTGGGTGGGTATGGGTGAGGCTTCAACACACGTGTCTCAGCATACCCAGGACTTTACAGTGTCTTTTTAACCTCAGAAAATTTCTCTGTGATTTATGTAATACTAATGAACTGTGGGCAATAAACATGGATTTAAAGCATCAGGGCATGACTTTGTGGATTTTGTGGATTTGGGGGGAGGCTAGAGTATGGAAAGAGCAAGTAGAGGGTTGTTGAGAATTTTGTAGGAAGGCTCCTAAAGAAAGGATGGGTCTAGCATGGCTTGGGACAGAAGGGAGGGTAAGGGAAGGGGAAAGGTCAAAGACCATGTGAGGGCAGGAAGCTGGGCAAAGAGGGTGAGTTGAAACTACAGAAGGAACCCTTTGCAGAGTGGTGACCGAGTATTTGCGAAAGGATTCATCTCAAGAAGCTTGACCACACAATATTTCCATGGATCCTTGGCCATTTACATCCCTGAAGCTGAAGGAGTGAGTGTGGACTTCCAGGACTGTGTGTGACTCTGAGAAGTTACCAAGAGCAAAGGACTGAGTCAAGGGCAAAGGTCTTGCTGATGTCTACCATGTATGCCCTCTGCTCTGGAACTCTGTTCTTCCCAACACTTCCATAGACCAGTACATGGCCACTGTGTGGCCATCTTCTAGTAGCCCTAGCTCCTCTCTTTCAGGCAGCCTCCCAGAGGTCATCGGGGAGGGAGTCCTGGCCTCTGCTCTAGGACTCCCCCAAAAGTATCTTCCAGTCCTATAGGAAGAAGCTAATGGGGGTGGGGGGTGCAGGCAATAAAGGAAAAATTGCATAGTTGGGGTCAGCCCGTCTTGCCAATGTAGACACTCCTGTCTTATGAGACTTATAAATGAGTCCTTACAAAATGCTGAGAACAGCAATGCTTGCTGTCCTGTCGAAAGGATAGAGAGACCAGATGAAGAATTTATCCAGGTTCTTCTCTCACACTTCCTAGGTATGTGGGAGGTACAGCCTATCCTGGGGCTCAGCTTCCCTTGCAAGGAGGGAGGAAAAGAGGGAGGAGGGGAGGGAAGGAGGGGCTGGTGTCTGTTTTCTAAGTAATACCTTGAGGTCAGGGGGCTTTTGGTCTCTAGGGAATTTCTTTGCTAAAAGCCTCACCAGCCATAGCCCCTATCCGGTCGGGTCGGAAATCCTTGACTCTCAGGACAGACACAAATTCCTCCTGGGAGCTGTTTGTTGTTTTTAGCTGGTTTGGGGGCTCAGCTCCTTCTAGCCCAGAGATCATTAACACTCCAGGAATGTTGCATCTCTTGCCCACCATCCCCACTGGCCTGACCTGGAAGAGAGGCCTTCCTCCTCCTGCTCAGGCAAAGGCTAGGAAAGTGACCCTTTTCTGAGGCCTTGTGGTCCTGACCTCATTTTCAGAATGGAGTCTCCCCCAGTCACCCAGGGATGCCTGGGCTCTAGCCATCTCACTCACCGCTGGGCCATTGATACATCCCCCCTCCCCCAATCAAAGAGTAGCTCATCCACTTTCCCCAAGCCCTAACCCCACATACCTGCCTTTGCCAACAGCACCAGATAACTCTTGAGGCTGTGGCTTAGGAGTGGTCCTTCTCTGTCCCTACATGGAAGCAACCGCTGGCAGGCTTGCCTCCTTCCTAACAAGAGCACCTCCTCAGTAAGAGCAAGAATTTGCATCCCTACTGTACCTCCCTGGGGCTTATGGAGGGGTAGAAAGAGGGAGGGAACAGAAAGGAGACAGAGTTGAAAGGAAAAAGAACATACCCTAGGGAAATTCAGTGGTAAAGGGGGCATTGCCATGGGTCCTGGCCACTTGATGATCATTCTTCTCTTTCTGTGCAAGCCTGGAGGGCTCTGACTACTCCAGGGGTGAGCAACAAACTCCACAACCTAGGAGAAGTAAGGGGCCAGTTGCTGCAGGCCAAGGACAGTTGGAGCCATCAATGCCTTAAGGAGGCAATGGCTTCACTGAATGCAACTTGGAAGGGAGAATGGACACAGGTGAGGCTGTTGGGGAATCAGGTAGGGACCTCTGCACAGTCACAGTGGGGAGGATGGGCCCTTGGACCATCATGATGGAATAAAGCAAAAACATTCACTGCAGCAGAGAAGAGCCAGATGACCAAGCATGCTGCTTGTGTATCTGAAGGAAGTGCCATGTTCTAGAACCTGGGAAGAAGAGAGAACAAATCTGCATGGGAGCAATGACTGTTTTACAAATTCTTAGGAAGTTCCCATGAGCTAACCAAGTGGAGATGTCAGGAGAAAGCAGGGCTGGCTGGACAAATTTGCACGTAGTCCTTGGATAGAGTGCCCCTAAAGGGTACATAGACAAGAAGAGGAGATCCAGGATGAAGTCCTGTAGAATCGCACTGCTACTGCAGGTTCTCCTGTACAGAGACAGAAAGCTGCCAAGAAGCTCGGCCAGGGAGAGCTGAATTGTATCCTCAAAATTCATATATTGAGGTTCCAAGCCCCAGTGCTCCAAAGATGACCATAGTTGGAGATAAGGTAATTAGTTTAAAACAAGGTCCTTAAGGTGGGCCCTAATCCAATATGTCTAGTCATTAAAAGAAAGAGATCAGGACATAGACAGCTGAAGTGAGAAAGCATGTGGAATGTGAAGTCTACATTCTGGCCCAGGGGCCTCCAAAGAAACCCATCCTGCCCAGCTAGGCTGCAGCTCAGGTGAAACACACCAAGCTTGTGCACGGCTCTGGATTTGATCTCTAGCACTGCAACAATCAAAACAAAATCCCCTGCCAACATCTGTTGTCTTACCCAGGCTGTGGTGTTGTCATGGCAGCTCTACTACAAGAGTAGGTAAGAGGACGATGAGGAGAGCCTGCCATCTCAGAGGGACAAGAAATGAGAGTGCCACAATAGGACTTAACCCAGGTCTGACCTGGCACTGAGAGTCCAAGGAATAGGAAGAGCAAGGCAAGGCCCTCCAGAGGACCTGGTGAGTGCAGTTGGGGCACAAGCCAACTCACCCTGGGCTGGGAGTCAGTAGGCTTCCCTCAGACTGCCAGCAGAGAGACATGTTTAAAGGTAAGTTATGAGTTGTGAGATATGGCAGTGGCCACAGCATGACACAAACTCAGGGAAGGCTTAGGAGAGAGATGGAGAAGGGGATCCAAAGAGTAAAGGTAGGAAAGAAGAGAAGTAAGAAACCCAAGTCCTAGATCCTAGATCCTCCAGAAGGAATATAAAGGCTGTGGGTGGTAATGAGGCAAGTGGAGAAGGTGGACTGAAGTATGGGGTGAGGATAGGGAGTCCAAGGTGGGACCCTTTCATGTACCCTGAACTCTTCTCCCCCTGCTTTCTGCTGAGAGGCGATTAGTTGGACTTGTCAGATTTGATGTCCAACTTCTACCATCAGGCTGGAGGACTGGAGGACTGGAATATGGCGGGGGGGTGGGGAAGAAGCATGTGAGGGCAGAGGATTTACCCCTCGTGCTTCCTCTTGCTGTCTGTGACTTCTATCTAGTAGAGGTTATAGCCCCTATCTGGGGCTCTCCACTACTAGCTGTCTTCTCTGAATCTGGCCACTGCTTCCACCCCTTCAGGCCTAAAGGCTTCCTTGTTGCTAGCCCTGGGATACTGTAACATCCCTCATGGATTTCCTGAATTTATTAATTGTGCCTTTATTAATGCCCCCATCCACCCCACTTGATTGCCTTGTTTGAAGCTTCCTTCTCTGACTCGTGCCAACATGTCCTGTCCAAGGCTGTCCTTGTGATCTCTGAAGATAGAAGGCACGTCCTCTGCTGAGAGCAGGGGGAAAGGTGCTTGAAGAGAAGGGTGCCCATATGAGACCTCTCCTGTAGAGGGTGGGAGCAGACTTTTCAAATGAGGGTGAGGCTTCACTGAGACTGAAACTATATGCCGAGGGTGTCACCTCACACACATGCCTGGTATCCACAAGGGCAGGCCAAGGAATGGGTCCGAGCAGCCTACAAACTTTTCAGACAGGTTGCAACCAAGGTTAGAGGGACAAGGGCATGTTGGGAGAGAGAACAGAGGGAAGATCACAGCCAGGCGGGTACTGTGGGACCCTCACTGATTTGGAGGGCAAGTGGGGAGCCAGTGTGAACAATTTGTCTGATAGGAAAGGGCATCTCCATCTGTGGTTTTAGAGAAGGCCCAATTCCAAGCCCCGAGTGTGGATGGAGAGGACCGTGGGGAAGGAGAGGTCAGGGCATGGGGTGGTTGTCCATGGAGACCCCCAAGGTCTTGAGAGGTGGTAGGAAGAGTATAAACTGCTATCCACAGCCTCGGACAAATGAGGTGCTGTGACCAGGACGAGCAGCCACACATTGCCCACGTGCACAGCACACACAGGCACAGCCGCACGCCCACACCCACCCACACAGTCACACTCTCACGCACGCCCACAGCCCTCCCAGACACTCCAAACACCCTCACACGCACTCACCCTCACACGAACCCCAGACAGCAGATGGGGAGCTCGGGTAATTGGTTAAACCTGTTCTCGATGTCTGGCTCCGCCTTGGCAGTGCTGTCTGACAGGAAAGCTGGCTGGGCCTGCACTGCTCAGCCTGCTGGCCCCCTCTCCTCTCCCTCCCCCCATGGATGCCCTGGAGCAGGGGTCCAGGACAGGCCGGCAGGCCACCTGGCTCCTATTGGACAGACCTTGGCCCACTCCGGTGAGGATCTGTCAGTGTCTCCTGGGGAAGCCATCACAGCACCTTTGAGGAAGAGATAGGGACAGAGCACACACCATGCTTCTGGGAAGGTAATGGAGACCAATCCCAGAAAGTTCCCTGGACAAGAAGATGAATAAAGATTATTTCCCGGATGTGAGGCGTGTGGATTTGCCCACAAGAGTTAAGCATAACCTGTGCAGCCCCATGCAAAAACTTGGTATTCTTACAGGTGCTCAGAAGAATGGACCCATCCTTCTTCAGGCCCCTGCTAGCCTACCTGAGAGGAGAGGACCCAGCAGGTCACTCAGGCGAGGCCTAATCCAGAAGCTCTCTCACACACACTGAGGAAGCCAGAAGGCCAATTTCCCCTCAGCCCCACCATCTGCAGGCTCTGCTCTTCAGGCCGGAGGAGCCAGGAGCCGTCCAGGGGAGGGAAGGGAGCAGGCCTATCTTCTCCCTTCTCGGCTGCATCTGCATCTCTTCGAGAGAGACTTTGGTTTGTTCCCTGGAGAGGACCCAAAAACTCCCAAATTAGCAAACCTGGCAAGCCCGCAGCTCAGAAAATAGTTCATCCTGATTCCATGTTTTTCAGGCTCACAGAAGCCTTTATTAATGAAGTCACAACACCAATATTTACCGTCTGCGGGAGAGGCACAACATGGGGGATGGATGGGACTCCCCGCCCCGCCCCACAGGCCTGGCTGGGAAGATTAGCAAGTTTCCTTAGTCCTTTCCAGCCCCCTATCTTCAAGACTGGGTGCTCTGGGTGCTCTTCTCAGACCCCTCCCCCACTGGGTGAGGCAGGATCTGGAGAAGAAGAGCTCACATATCCCCCTGCCACCCACTGAGGCCAAATGGAGGCTTTTCCTGGCGCTCACCCCACCTGTGTGCGCGGGCACTCCTGAGGTTTTCTATCTGCACAGCAGACACAGCCACCATGGCTTTAACCTCCACCTGTTCTTTTATTATTGTTGGTTGTGGGGCTTGAACTCAGGGCCTCAGCGCTGTCCCTGAGCTTTTATGCTCAAGGCTAGAAATCTACTACTTTAAGCCACAGTTCCACTTCCAGTTTTCTGGTGTTAAGTGGAGATAAGCTTTCCTGCCTGGGCTAGCTTTGAACCACAATCCTCAGATCTCAGCCTCCTGAGTAGCTAGGTTTACAGGCATGAACCACCAGCAGCCTGCTCTGAACCTGTCCCTTTAAGATTCCAAGGACACTTTCCTGGTTGTTGGAAGAAGGAAAAGAGGTGTAGGGATGGGACAGGGCCCTTTGGTTTCCAGCACTGACAGCGCATAAGGGAGATGGGCAGAGGGAGTTAATGATAGACCCAGTGGGACCTGGCTCTGTTTTCTTAGCAGAATAACCTTCAGTCCCTGGATCTCTGCATGTGGCCAAGGCAACAAGGCTGGGCCTTGAACATCTTCCCAATGTAGTCAACATTGATCCAGTACCCACCAGGGTGCTCCCCAACAGTCCAAGAGGGAAGAACAGCATAAACAAAGGCACAGCACAGCAAAGCCATGGCTCACACTGGGACAAGAACAAGACAGAAACAGAGGACACCAGGAACAAGGTAGGAGAGGCTGAGGGAGGGAAAGAAGTGGGGGCAGAGTAGGGAGCTGAGGAAAGGAGTGACACCATCCTGTTTGGGGAGGAGGAATAGAATCCTAGCCAGAGCATGGGTGGCTCCTTGGAAGTGGGTTTTACCATGACAGTCACAGAAGTCACATGATACTACCACTAGAGGAGCAGACCTGGGCCTAAGAAGGTGGCAGGGACAGCTGGAAGGGGGTTCACTGAGGAGACCTGGCTGAAGAATCAGTCTGGACTCCACTGTCTAGGAGGAAATAAATAGGACAGGGAAGAGGGAGGACGCCTCAGGGAGATTCCTAAGTGTCCTCCACCTTGGGGAATGCTCCTCAGGACTCTATTTACCAAGGAGGGCAATGCTAGAGGAGAGCACATGTAGGGAGAGTCCAGCTGTGGCTATGCTGGGTGCTGGGTGCTGAGGGCCATGGAGCCTAGCAGGTGGCTGCCTCAATGAGATCATAGCTCAGTAGACTTTAAGCATGTTGGCTTAAAGACAGGCCAGAGAACCAAAGCGCAGTCTTGGAAAAGGATGTGAGCCCCCAGGAAGAGATTGAGATGAGGAGGAAGGACTGGCCTTGGCAGACAAAAGCCATAAGAACCAGATGTAATGAGGGAGAAGAAAGAGACACCAGGAGAGGAGGTGTGAAAGATAGAGAAATGATTGTGGAGGGGTGAGGGGAGTCAAGGAACACAAGGACAGATCAGGGATCAGGTAAACCAGATGGGAGGCAACTGAGTTTGGCCACAAGGGGGTGGCTGCTGACCATGCTTGGTAACTGTAACTGGTAACATGGGTAGAAAGTTAGAGCAGGTTATAGGGAGCACATGGATGGTGAAGAAGTGGGGATTTGGATGTTGGACAGGAAAATCTTGAGGAACCCAGGTTATACTTCTCCAAGATCAAGGAAACCTTAATACTGGACAAAGAGAAAGGACAAATTAATTAACTGAAGAGTATGTGCATAAAAGAGTTCAGCAGGCCTTGCCTTGTCACTTTATTGGGTTAGGGAGCCCCTGGGGGACTGGTGCCTGGTCTCTGGAGCTGTAACCTGCCCAGTGGTTCTCCACAGACACGAACGTCCATGTGGAACTAGGACTTAGAGCTGGGAGTATCAGCCCCTTGTCTGGTGTCCCCATAACCCAGCCCCAGTACTCCCTCCCATAGCCTTCTCTGTTGGGGAAATCACCAGTATGTAAGCATAGAGCCCCTCTCTTCTCCCTCTCCCACTGATGAGTTTGTAAAGACCCAGGCCTAGCCTCCCTCCAAACACAGGATGGTCCTTCCCTATGTCTCACCATAGTTTCTCCAGCTGTGGAGCTGGAGTAGAGCGACCATGGTTGACCAGCACCAAAGGAGAGAATGGCCTTGCCCCATCTGATGCCTCAGGGTCCTGAACACATTTGTTCTACCAGCACCCACAGGGCCCAGAGCTGAAACCCACCACCCCAGGCTCTAGGGTTGGAGTTGGATGCCTGTGTCATTAAGAGAGAAACTTTTATTATTCCCATGGGGAAGGGAGACACATGGGGATCACTAAGAACTACAGCAGGTGCCTGGAAAATAAATTAAAACAGAAACGCATCGAAACAAAAAGGAGATGAGAGAATTGGAGAGCAGCAGGAGGCTGTAGTAACAGGAGGCCCACCCAGGCCGGCAGGCTCTCCACAGAGAAGGCCAAGCAGTCCCAGGCCTCAGCCAGCCCATTTCTTGTCCCTCTGCCCGTGATGGCCCCAGGCTCCAAGCCCTGTGGGGCTGTGACTGGAGGCCTCCCTGCAGCCTGGCCAGGGAGTGACCAGAGTCCAGCGTGGGCCCCTCAGGGCCTGGCCAGCAGCAAGCAGCACTCTGTCCTCAGGTTCATGGCTGTTCTCTTAGTCATTAGAAGTGACATCGATGTCCTCCCCGTTGGCCTGCTTCGTGGCAATGCGCCACCGGTTGATATGATGGGAACCCTTCTTCTTCTGCTCGGATTCAGGCCCTTCTTCCTCCAGCTTCTGCCGTTTGTACTTTGTCCTCCGGTTCTGGAACCACACCTTCACCTGCACCAGGGATGAGGGGCACAGATAAGAAACACCCAGGATGTCTCCAGAATAGCCACAGGGCCTCCACACTCGGGCTGAGCTAGAAGCCAGAGGAGGAAACTGAGCTACATGAGGTCAGGGCTCCCCTCAGCTAGCTGCCCCCTGCTGGGTCAGGAAGACTGTTCTTCAGAAGCGAAGTGGGAGAGGAAGACAACATTGGACCAGAGGGATGGAGAAAGGAAGGGGGTTGTGGAACTGTTGGGCATCCTGGTTCTTGTAGCCCTTCCCCTAACAAGCAGAGGTGAAAGAGTATAGCAAGCTTGGCTTCTGCCAACTTCTGAATATGAGGTAATTATCGCCCCTACACAGGGTCAAATGACTAGTAAAGGCAAGAACATGTAAAGAGCCACCATTTGGGACCCAGTGAGCTCCTCTTGGGTTGGCTTTTGCTACACAGAGGCAGAGCAGATGTGCCTTCATAATCAGGAGATGGTGTCCCCACCAAGAGCAGGACCCTGGGGCAGCTAGAAGACTCCTAGTCATGGAATCACCACGGAGGCTTAACCCTACATGCTATGTGTAGGTCCCTTTATCAGGGGACACTTTCAGAGTACTGTGTGGAACCCCTCTCCCCGACAGCAGAGTTGGAGCATGGTGGCAGTTTAGCCTGGTCCCTCAGGAGCCAGCTCCTCGGGGTACTCCAAAAACTACCAGGGCTCCCTCATCCTCCTCCAATAGACAAGGACAAAAGTTGTGTTTGAGACCCAGAGGCAGTTCTGTACTTCCTGCCCCGACATCACTGGCCCTAGAGACCAGCTAGGGGAACAGTTAACATGGGAGCAGTCAGAAACAATCCTGGAGGATGGAAGCAGCCTCCTATTTGTTTTTGTTTAGCTTTTGTGTTGGCAGTACTGGAGTTTGAACTCAAGGCCTTACATTTGTTAGGCAGGTGCTCTACCACTTGTATTATGTTGCCAGCCTGTTTTTGTTGTTTCCCCCCCCCCCCCAAAGATAGGGTCTCTTACTTTTTGCCTGTGTCCAGACTTCTGACTGAGCTTCTTCTACCTATGATTCCCACATAGTTGGTATTACAGATTTATACCATCATGTTTAGCTTATTTGTTGAGAAAAAGGTCTCATTAACTTTTTGCCTGGGCTGCCTCTAGACTAGCTGGGAATACAGGTGGGAGCCACCTTTCCCAGTTAGTCATAAGCTCCTATTTGAACACAGTAACTCCCCCCCCCCCCACTTCTGTGTCAGGCAGTGAGAGCCCAATAAGGGAAGGAGTGGAGTACAAACAAGACAAGCATCCTCACTAGTGGGCAGGGACAGGCCTGTGATTCTGGGCATCTTCTCCAGAAAGCCTCCCAATTTATTCCTATTTCCAGTCATCCTTCTCTTCATCTCCAGTGTGTCCAATGTCCAGGACACAGTCTGCACATCTTTTCCTGCATCACCCCAGAGACACTGTGGCTCCCTATGCAGCATGGAGAAAGCCATCCAGTACTCTGCCAGACTACATGACACTGGACCAGCCTTGCAGAGTCAGGCCAGACCCAAGACCTCCTCAGAGTTGGCAGGAGGAATCTGGGTAACTACCTTGGCTAAGTCCCTTCCCCTCCCTGGGCTTGAGTTCCTCATCCACAGAACAAAGGTGTTTTGGAACCCTTGCAGCACCAAGGCACTTCACAGCTCTTGTTCCTTGGGGGGCCGCTGGGGGAAGGGACACAGGGAAGGACCGTGGCAAGGTCCAACGTTTACTGGAAATGGCAGCATGCTTAAATAAAGTAGATGCTACCCACTGCACCATGGTGAGTGCCTGGGTTTGGGCAGCAGCAGTGGGGACTGCTGTAAATAGGACTGGAACCCGGGATAAGGCTGCCTCAGTGCTCAGAAGATTCCCCAGTTTAGCCTGGGAATAAGCATAGGCCCAAGCCACAAAACAGGCCTGGCATCTTGACCTGAAGATGGTTTCAGTCCAGGATGTACCTTCCTCATACACCCTATCTTTGTCCCCTCTCCTTTCCAGATTCCCCCTCACAATCTCCACTTCCAAGGGGTTCTACTGTGCCATCTGCCCCGTGGCAGCCAGAGCTCAGTGCTCATGGAGAAAATCACCTAGGACAAGACGACGGGCCCAGAAAGTGTTGGAGCTGGCCTGAATGAATGGAGTGAAGGCAGGAAGCTTCTTCTTTCATTATTCAGGGCAGGATTCAGAACTAGGGTCTCTGTGTCTCTTCCTCGGTAGATAGAGGAGGATAGCAGATGCTCTGGGCACAGGGCTCCAGGATTCCATGCCCACCTATCCTTGGGCACAGGGCTGCCTGAGCCCTAGATGGTTCTCAGTACAACCATTGGCTGACAGCCCAGCCCCTGCCCTCCACCCAGAGCTGTGACTGTGCCAGCTAGTGGGTGGGTGAGCTCACCCTGCCTCCTGTGCGTGACTCAGGGCTGCATGTAGGGTGTCATTTCTGAGGAATGACAAGTGGACTGGTTACTTGAGATCACCAGGTGATGGTGGACAACACCAGGGACAGGATTGTTTCTGTCTTTTGCTCTCCTCCCCCCGCCCCATCCCAGGTACATGCTCCAAGTCTCCTTCCAGGAAGGAACTATCTCACACTGGCCTCTAGTGGGACAGGCCCATCATACTTCCCTAGACGGAACCAGCACTGCACCTTTCAGGCTAGAGTAGGTCCCGATAGCAAGTAAAGGGGGATCCTGTTTTCTCCATAAAATCAGGGAGGGCAAGGAGGCAGCTCTCTTGAAACAAGTATACAACCTCCCTAGGCAGCCTAGCTGTCTTCTGCAGAGCAGCCTAGGGCTGAGTGTCCAGATGCTGTTTACAGAGCATATAATAACAGGGCATTTATGACTTCATAATGTTAGAGCAAAAACCCCCCAGGATGCACAGCTCTGGCACAGTGTGGTCACAACCATGGAAAACAATATCTATGCATAGACAAGAAGAAGGGAATGAACTCAATTATGAGTGACTCTTCTTCCCTCTACTTTTCTGCATTTTCTCTAATACATTACTGATAACAAAGTTCCATTTTAGCCAGGCACTAATGGCTCACGCCTGTAATCCTAGTTACTCAGGAGGCTGAGCTCTGATGATCATGGGTCAAAGCCAGCCAGGACAGGAAGTGTCCATGAGACTATTATCTCACAGGTAAATACTGGCTGAAGATATCCTTGCTCAACTTGACCCCTCTGTGTCTAGGGAAAGGTCCGTTGTGGTGTCAAAGCCCTTACTTCACCCAAATGTTCCTCAGATTCTTCACGAAGCCAGACCCTTTCAAGACACTCCATTCTGGCCTGAATTACTTACTCTGAAACTCCCTTAACTGTTAAGACACCACTCAAATGTTCCTAGACAGAATCTGCCCTATCATCAGCCTGTCCTTCCTTAGTACTTTTTCCCCATCTCAGTAACAGTGAACTCCAGATGTTGGCTTTTTCTCTACTATCTCATCTTCTCACCACACACGAGAGCCCAGAGAACCAAAGCAAGATGTTAGATGGTTTTGGAGGCCTAGATCACAGAAAACTTGTTCCCTGTATGATGATCCAGCTGGACCGATGAGATGACTAGCCCTGTGTTCTAGGCAAACAGTATCAAGGCCTGACCTGGAAAATAGAAAAATCAGAAGAAGAGGGACTGAAGACTAATCAGGAAAGTGGTTGGGAGAGAGCAAAGGAAGGGATGACATTGTCCAAAAAGAAACGTCCTCTTTGCTTATGTAACTGTAATCCCTCTGTTTTTAGCATTTTCAAATAAAAATTATTTAAGAAAAAAAGTGGTTGGGGAAATGCAAAGTGTTAAAGAGATGGGATTTTTTTAAAACTTTTTTTCCTTCTCCTTAGTTTAATGGATACTTTTGCATGAAGGTTAGTTCTTAATTTTCTAATTCATACACCACTTTTGACTCTCCAGATCCCCATAGTCTAGTGAGAGCATGGAGATATACAAGTAGATTAGTACATAGCTAGGAAGATCACTGTTACCAAGAGAAGAAAAAAGTACTAAGGAAGACACAGATGTAGGTGGCTCATGCCTGTAATCCTAGTTACTCAGGAGGCTGAGATCTGAGGATCACAGTTCAAAGCCAGCCAAGGCAGGAAGAGTCCATGAGACTCTTATCTCCAATGAACCACCAAAAACAGGAAGTAGCACTATGGCTCAAGCGCTAGAGCGCTAGTCTTGAGTTCAGAAAGCTCAGGGACAGTGCCCAGGGCCAGAGTTCAAGCCCCAGGACTGGCACACACACAAAAATGTACTAAGGAAAAACAGTAGAGGGATTTACCACCTCTGGGAGAAAACTGGGGGAAGATGATTGGGTGTTGAGAGGAGCAAGGCTTAGTTTGAGTAAGGAAGAAAGAAGATGTGAAATCACTCTGGATGAATGAAGATATCAATTCATTAAAGGACTGTTAATGTATGCATTTTTAATGTATGCCATATAAATACACGGACGAATAGACAAACTGTCAAATAAGCAAACCATAAGCTCAGCCATTATTTCAGAGCAAATAATAGTTTTCTTTGTGTAATCTGTTATTTTGAATGAAGGAGGTCTGATCCCTTTTTTTCGATCACTTCCCTAACCTTTGCCTATTGCCAATGGATGAGTCTGGCTCCAGGTGCCTGCACATGTTCTGGGGGATGCTAGTCCTCTCCTCAAGGAACTCAGATATCCTTATCAAGATCTTGTAACTGACTTGAATTTCCTCCTTATGTTCCACTGTTATCTCTTCTGCTTTAATTTAAACTTGTCATCATATTCTGTCATCCTAAGACATAGAAAGTCCTCAGAATAGATAGCAACTTGGAGACACCCATTGGGTCACTCCTCAGCCTTCTCCCTTCCTTGCCCTCTCCTCTGAGGCTTCATTTCCTATCATGTGTTCATGCTATGTTTCCATTCTTAAGACTAAGGCCACCTCCAACTTCACACCAACCATAGCCCTAATTCTTCCTAAGTCTTCTTGTGTCCACCTCCTTCAGCCCATTCTTGACCCTCACCCTGATGTGAGATCACAACATTCACCTAGGGCTAAGTCCATTGTCCCAGCTCCTCAGAGAACCACTCTAATCTCTCTTTTTTCCCATAGACAGGACTCCTGGAATGTCAGAGGAGTGGAAGTTCTTAGAGAAGAGCCAGAATTTACAAGTCCACAGAGAGAACCACAAAGAACTAGTGACAAAGATCTCTTGACTTTTCCCTAAAATTTATCTCACAAGGATATCTTTCTCATCCATCTCCCAAAAGGGCAGATCAGAAAAAGGAGGGGGAGCAGATCACTCTAGAATAGATTGGGAGCCATGAAAGTCCCTTTCCATGTTTTTGTGGGGAAAACCCCATAGGTAGGTGACTGTATACTCTAACCACCCCCCCCCCCCGCCCCAAGACCTCCTTCCGTATATTTAGGCTCCAAGATAACAACTAAAAGTTAATAGCTTGTTCTCTCTCTTAACTTGCACATCCCTAGCCTCCCCTTCTTTCCCTCCAGTCTATAATTTTTCACGTATCTCTGTCCCAAGCCTTCCAGGTGAGAGACATTCTAAGAGCTCAGCTCAGCTCAGCTCAGCTCCTAGCTGTGACTCAGCCCCTAACTGCTCATCCTGTAGCATACTTTGCAAGTATCCTCACTTTGCACTTAGCCTCCACCACTAAATGAGACTCCCCAAGACCAAGGACCACATTTTCTGCAGTTGTTTTACCCCTCACAGCTCTGCTAATGTCAAACCCAGGAAAGATCACATTCTACCTACTGATTTATTCAGAGCAGGAGGGCAGCTGGCACACTGACCAACTGATCATCTAGGAGCGATCTAGTGCTTTCATTCCTCTTAAAATTAACGTATCCAGAACTGGAGGTATGGTTCAAATGGTAGTACACCAGTCATGAGCCAAAAAGCTGCCCTGAGTTCAAGCACCAATATCGGCACCAAGATAATAATATTAAACACAGAACATGAAAGTGGTCTTCATGTCATATGTCTACCTACTAGCAACTGATGAACACCTGTGATATCTCTTGAACTTTGGTCATCATGCACAGTAAACCCACATGTGTTTTACATTGTGGGCATGCATACATACACATGCATGCACACGAGCACTGATCAGACCCAGGCCTAAGTCTGCCCAACCAGCCACCAGGACCAAAGCTTACATTTTGCCGTCCTAGTCAAATTTCAGCCCACATTGGGGAGAAGCAAATAATGAGAACCAGAAGGAAGAACTGACTGGCTATTGTCCAGGGCTCTTCCTTTCACCTACGGCGTTGATGCACGAGCTATCCCAGTACAAATAGCCACTTAAATTGTACAACCCTATGTCAACAAAGTGGCATAGCTTGCCACCTAGCTCCTCTGGCTGAAGTTTTGTGAATACTGAGCTCCCTCACACACCAATCTATTTAACTCAAGAGGTTTGTGCATTTAAATTAATAATCAGCCATGAAAGTGCATGAAAGACAGAAAGAAGACAGGGAGGAGCCCTGACAGCAGGCAACAAGAGAAATGACCAATAAAGTGTGTCTGTAATCACAAGAAATTTGTCCACTCACTTAATACGTGATTATTGAGCATCAGCTCCATGCTGGGCACTAAGATTGGCCCTGTGTTAATTAGGCTTGGGTTAGTCTCTGTTTCCCACAGCTCAGACCTATTATCAAAATCATGCAGAGAGCTTCTTTTATTTCTTTATTTTTGCCTGGTCCCCATCCTGGACCTCCAAAGGCAAATATCCTGAACAAGGCCTAGGAGTATGTATGTATGTATGTATGTATGTATGTATGTATGTATTGTGTGTATGTGCACACACACTAGTACTGGGACTTGAACTCAGGACCTAAGTATTGTCCCTTATATTTGTTGTTGTTGCTCAAGACTGGCACTCTACCACTTGAGCCACAGCTCTATTTCTGACTTTTGGGTGATTAATTGGAGATAAGAGTCTCCTGTACTTTCCAAGTCTATGCTGGCTTCCAATTGCAATCCTCAGATCTCAGCCTCTTGAGAAGCTAGGATTATAGATGTGAATCACCATCACTGTCTGGATCTGTATTTTAAGGCTATATGAGAGATGGGATACATCTAATCTACAGACTGATGTCTGTACATGACAGATAATAAAACAACAGTAAAGTTTGATGCACATTATGGTATGAAGAATATTTACTGTGAGCACTAGGAAAGTGTGAAAGGGGTTTATACAAAAACACAGAGAAGGAAGATATATGTGAGTCTCAGAAATTCAGGGATAAAGGGAACCTTGGAGTCTCACAGATGCAACCTGGAGAGAAGACAAAGCCAGAATAGATAGATAACAGATAGCCAGAAATTTCTGAATACGTGGCCAGTTACTAATAGCTCTATATGACAGGAGTTTGAGATAGATGATAGATACACCAAAGATAAAACTAAATAAAGAGCTGGGAGTATGCCTAGTGATAGAATGCTTTCCTTACATACATGAAGCTCCAGGTTCTATTCCTCGGCACCACATATATAGAAAAAGCCAGAAGTGGCACTGTGGCTCAAGTGGTAGAGTGCTAGCTTTAGGCAAAAAGAAGCCAGGGACAGTGCTCAGGTCTTGAGTTCAAGCCCCAGGACTGGAAAAAAAAAACACAACTAAATAGATGATAGGAGATAAGCAACAGGTATGTAATTAGGAGTTATTGATAAGAAGAACGTAGTAGAGAGCATAAATTAGCTACTTTTGAGGGCAGTTAATGAGAACAGACTGATGTAGGTGGCTAGATACAAAACAGCTACACATAGCCAGGTGCCAGTGGGCAGTACTCCCAGCTACTCAACTCCAGCCACTCAGCAAAGATCCGAGAATCGTGGTTCAAAGCCATTCTGGGCAGGAAAGCCTGTGAGACCCTTATCTCTAATTAGCCACCAGAAAACTGAAAGTGGCACTGTAGCCCAAACTGGGAAGCACTAGCCTTGAGCAAAAGAGCTCAGGGATAGCACCCAGACCCTGAGTTCAAGCCCCATGACTCCACGCCTGACCACCACCACTCCTCAAAACCAGCTATACATGAGGGACAGATGATAGAGTCCTGGGCAGCAAATGTAGGTAGTGACAGAAGAAATACTTATCAGGGGGTTGATGGTAACAACCAATGCTTGACAAAATAGTGGATACCTAAAAATGACAGGTAAGTTTGTCTGGTGATGATTGAGAGAGGAATAATTAAGTAGCTTAGATCCAAATGGTCATTTAGAAGCGTAACAGAAATATAGCTCTGATGGTGATTGGAGGTGGCAGGAAGATCAAAGGGACTCTATGTTCAGACATTATTGTGACACTAATTTGACATATTACTTTAAGCCCAGGGAAAGGAAGGGATTGGAATGTTATTTGAGTTTATATTATATGCTTGATTTTCTTGATGAAGAAACCAAAATTGAGAGAGGTTGAGCAACTTGGCCAAAGTCACATTCAAAGGCATATTTGTCTGACTGGGGGCTCTGCCCAGCCCATCTCTCCACATCAGGATGTCTACAGGTAGATAGATATAAAGAGGACCTGCAGGCCCAAACTCCTCACAGTTCTATTGAGTTTTTCTTTATTCCATATGCAAAATGTTCATTTACAGAAAGTCCAAGATTAGCCACAAGTGAAGCTGGAGAAATTCCATCATTCTATCTGTTTTTATTCTAAATACATATTTGTGATAGTCTCATAATAAAACAAAGAAACAATCAGTCCGTTTACTAACTGGCATTGTTAGGAGCAAATATTGACAGGCAACTAGATTCAGTTTGAAAGTTAATTAAAAATGCTCTCACTGAGCTAAAAAAATTGTAAGTTTTAAAACAATGACATTGTTTCAACAAGCACTGATCTGTGGGTGGTGGGATTATAAACTGTTTTTGCTTTCTTAACATTTCTGTAATTAAGTTTTAATAAATATTACTTTTAAATGAAGTTAATTATAAACACTATTCTTAAGTTGACACTTCGTTTTTCAAACAATAATTTCAAAACACTGTTTGCCAAGAGGGGAAAGAGGTGTTATTTTATTAACTTATTTTTTTTAACATAGCTTTCTTCCAAACATTTTAAAATCAAGGCTGTTGCCTTGTAAGCTTTTTCTCTGCACTTTAGAGCAGCCACCAGCAAATCTGAAAACCCGCAGGTCCTGCGATGGAGCCGGGAATGATGCGTTCATTGTTAATGAAGCACCAGCAGATACTGCGACTGAGATACCAGACCAGAGGCCAAGGTGAAAGAAACAGACTGCGCAGTTGGGGTTTCTGGTTCCCTCACTAGTCCTCCTTTCTACTCTAGCTGCTAATAAAAGGCGTCAGGCTGCCCCCCAACCAAAGCAGGGGAGTGCATCTCCTGGTCCTGGGCTGGGCAGCGGGTTTTTGTGTAGTAGGAGACAAAGTAACCGGAAAGAGCAGTGGAAGGTGAAATGCCAGCCTACGACAGCTGCAGGGCTGCTGGGCAGGGCGTGCTCACATCTTAGTTGCAAATCTGTTAGCTGGAAGGACCCGAAGGCCTATCAAAACACTAAAACCCAACTCGGGGCAGCAGAGAGCACAGGTCCGAGCCCTGCAGACCCGATCCAAGTAGACCAAGCACTATTTATTTGTGGCAAAGTACTTACAGTAAGCCCAATAACTCCTATCGACTCCCTTAAATATTTTTTTCGTAAACTATCATTTACCCAAACATTACACAGCTATCGTAACTTTACCCAGTTCAAGCCGCCTCCCTCACCCACTGGGTGGCTTCACCCGTCCCCATCTCCCCATTTTCGAAGGCCTCGCAGAAACTCCCCGCGCACACTCCGTGCTTCCTGGAGCCCTAGCTGCCGGCCTGCGCGGGGATCGGGGACACCCTCAGACCCCAGGCGAGACCTGGCTCCTCTCCGGGCAGTCCGGATAGCCAGAGGACACCCACACTCCCTTCCCGGACTACACGTGCTGGCGGGCAGCCGAGATCTTTCCAGCTTTGCCCGCGACCCGCAGCGCAGCGGGTGCGGGGAAGCCCGGGTCATCTTACCACTGCAGCGCCCCACCGCCGCGGTGGGAGGGACTGGCTGGAGTTAGCCGCGGGCTGAGGTCGGTGCCAGCGGACACAGCTTCGCCGCCCGCCATCTCCCGGGGAACCTGGGTCCTCCAGAGGGGCTGTGCGAGCCGGCCTCCACACACCTCGTGCACGGCTTGCATCTACTCTGCTCCCTCTGGGTCCGCACAACGCCATCCGAGTCCGATGGCCTCAGCAGGCTAAGCACAGTCCGAGGGAAGGGGCTCTAGGACGTGAGCCTCTAGCGCGGGAGGACCTCGCACCCGCGCGCCTCACCTCCCCCGAGCATGGGGCCGCACCGCGCCAGGCGCCGGGCGGGCCAGAGTCCGAGTGGTTCTTACCTGTGTCTCTGAGAGGCTGAGGCTGCCGGCCAGCTGCTTTCGCTCGGCTCCCACCACGTAGTGGTTCTTCTCGAAGGCGCGCTCCAGCCGCAGCAGCTGCGAGGGCGAGAAGGCCGTGCGGATCCGCTTGGGCTTGCGCGCGAAGGGCCCGTGCAGAAGCAGCCCGTCCTGGGGTACGTCGCTCGCTGCGAGCCCACGGCGAAGGCAGCACACGCAGGTACAGACAGAAAGAAGGGGCGCGGTGAGCCGCAGCCCGGCCGCCGCGGGGAGGCTGCCCAGCCTGGCCTGCCGCGTACCCTGAGCGCTCCGCTACACTACAGTCCTGGACAGCACGCCTCTGCTTCTCCCCTTTCCCTTTTACTACCTAAGTCCACCCCGCTCCCCGGTTCCTCTGCACACTTCAGAGCTACCCCAGCCCGGCAGACCACTGTTTTGGGCCAAGAAGCAGAGCCAGGTGCGAGCCCAGGCCTGATGAGACTGGCCCAGAGCTACTTTGCCTGGAGCGTGGCCTTAAAGGCCAAGGGTTGGCTAAAATCCCTGGGCTTTCCTCCACACCATTTCCCCATCCCAGGCCCCAATAGTTTGCTTTCAATTAAATGCTCCCGAAGCATCAACCTTCCTTCAGAGAGTTGAAGTGTTGGAAAGGTGAGCAGCTAGCCTGTTAAGCACACCCATACCAAACACTGGTTCAAGGACTACAGGGTATGCAAGGATTCTCCCCTCATACCAGCTTAAACTACTCTTCCAGCTAACCCACTTCAAACTTCTGCTAGGCTGTATCTTGTCTCTCTCGTAAAAGCAGACAAGGCAATCCCCGGATATCTAAATTCAGGTTTCTTCACCCTTGCCCACCTTCGACTCCTTAGGCTTTAGACTCTGTAGAAACATAACATCCAAGATAAAAGCCTGTCCTCACAGGAGGTTTTTTTTGTTGTTGTTGTTGTTTTGTTTTGTTTTGTTTTTTTGCTGCTTATCGTCTCTGAATAGGTCCATGCTGAAGAAACATGGGGATAAATATCTGGATGTTATCTTTCTAACATATAGATATATTGGTTTCTACATGGGTGTGGTGTAAATATATGCTCCAGCCATCAGTAATACAGAAAAGATACAGATAATTCTTGCATTTGCTGTACAAGGTTTTCAGAGTGTGACTACGCCTTGACAAACATTGGACATGGCACCTGTAATCAAGAGGACTGGACACAGCTAGAGGGGTGATCAGGAAGTACAAAAGCAAAACAGGCTCTACTCTCAGACCCTCAGTGTACCCCACTAGGCCCTCACACAATCATTGTCTTAGTTGCACAGCCTAACAAACCTGAAACAAGCCCTGACAGTATCACCCATAGATCCTCAGACTGTGGTACACAACAGTCCTCTGACCCACCACCAACATAGAGCTGAGATGGAATGTTTTGACAAGAGTTGGCTGTCGAGATTAACTGATCCAATTAATTTCTTCAGAGATGTCTATGGGTTTGACCTGCTCTTTGGCCCTTAAGACAATGATTTGGACAATTCAGCTGAGTTATGTTCCCATTTCTGGAAACAACTCTGTAAGTGAAACAGGCCATCATTGAGGTGCCCTTGTTAAAGTTCTCCAGGTAACAAACTGTTGATATTCTTTGCTAGTGGAAAATGCCTGGGCTTTGGAGACTTACATAGGCCAAGTTTGCTACTGGAGCTTTTTCACAGTTGTCTCAGAATGAGGTGTTACTGCCTCAAGTCCAGAGATGAACTCACAAACCTCCAGTATCCATATCCATTTCAAGTTTTTTGGGTCTGTGCAACTCAAAACAGGATGCAAGGGCATCGCAGGGACCATTGTGCCTTTCTAGGTGAAAGCAGACTTGCAGTCCTCAGACCTGGCTGAAGGAAGTTTAAATTGGGATGGTGGAGAATCAGATGTCCAGAGGTGGTCAGAAGAGAAAAATGAGGAGTCTACTCCAGGAAAAATAATAATAATAAAAAAGATTGAAGTCTCTGGAGTGAGAACCAATATGGTAGACCAAGGGAAGATCGGAGAGGCAGTTGAGATTTATCACTGGTATTAAAATAAAGTGCTTTTTAAAAGCCAGCATCATTCGAAGCCCAGGAGAAATCTCATCAGGGGTTACCTCTCTGGACAAATAAACCAGAGAAGAAAAAATAAAAAGCCTAGCTGACCCGTTTTCAGGGTTTGGTTTCAATTGCAGGCTGGCCAAAGCTGGCCAGAAGTGAGGTTGCCGCTGGGGAAGGCGAGTGAGTGGGATGCAGAGGTACACAGGGAAGTGTGAAGCTGAGAAAGCCCGATAGTGCGCTGCTGCAGTGGGTTTGCTTTAATGATTGTTTGGTAACTTTCTTGTATGTCTGTCACCTGTGTGGCTAAATGCCATGCTGGTTTTTTTGTTGTTATTCTTGTTGTTTTAATAAAGCAAGAGTGCAAAATGGCAGCAACTCGCTTGGTCCTTCTGACCTGCATTCTCATTTGCTAGTTTCAGGGAAGGCTAGATTGTTCATAGTCTTACTTCCTAAAAGAAGGGTCCTACTTCCTTGGAATGTCTTGGCATGCAGATTAGTGTGTGCCTAGTCTGTCCACATGCTTGTGCAGACACACAGAGCTCCTTCAAATCCAACCACTGGCTGGAAAAATGCTGAAAACATGCTGATAAGTGATGGTTGATTATCTGATTCCAAAAAAGGCAGGGCTTTTCCCAGTAAGAAAAAGGCTAGTTAAAACAAAACTAAATCTCAACACACTGATCAACTGCCACATATTTTATTTCTATAAGGAAAACAGAACCGTGTGCCTGGCCCCTTTCACACAATCTGACCTGTGGATTGGGGTCCATCCTTAAACTCCCCAGTCATTCCTACAGGGCTTCCATTTCCTTTGACTGTAATGCGAGAAGAACAAGCTGGAGGCTTGCCCCCAAACAGGCCGCACTGTTTGGGGGCAATAATTCCAGCCGGTGATAAATGGGCTGTCAGACTAGGACAGGTGGGAAAGTAGAAAGGGCTGGCTCAGCCTTCCCCAGAGTTAGGAACTGAACCCACTTTGGTTTTCCTAAAGCCTCAAATAGGCAGGCCTCTTCAAGGAAGGCTGAAAACTAGCAATAGACACTCCCAGGAATGAGGCTGCCGGAAGCGGGAGCTAGGGATCCAGAAGCTCGGTGGGCTGGAGCAGCATCCGGACTGGAGGGGCCCAGGCCTGCCACGGGTGGAGGAACGAGTGACTGGGCAGAGTTGCCGGGGGCAAGGACCTGGAGCACTAGCCAGCCGAGGGAGATAACCTCTTTACCCCAGGCCAGCCGGCGCAGCCTCCTTCCTCCCCTCGTTGCCGGAACAAAGGCTCTGTAAAGCGTTAGCCCACAACTGCGGAGGGTCCCGCCGGGCTGGATGCATTTTCCCCGGTCCGTAAAGTTCCTGATCTCCGAAAAAATAGCACCAACCAAGAAAAGCAGCTAGCCTCGGTCTTCGCCGTTTCTTCGCCCCGGAGCTGCTGGGGGCTTCTCGGGGCATCCTGACCAGTCTCGCTTTTCTTCTTCCACCATCTCACTTAGCGGAAAATCCACTTCCCGGCGTGCAGGGACTCGGCTGCCGGGGAGCGCTAAGCACGCAAACATTGCCTTTTCGTTCCTGTAGGGTTTCGTTTCTTGCATTCAAACCGGACTAAAATGAGCATCACAGAGACCCGGTTCTCTAGAAAACGCGGCGCCGGAGGGCCTGGGACCGCGCGGCTGCCAGCCCGGAGGCTCGACCGGGACCGAGGGGCGCTCGGCCTCTGGGGCGCGCAAGGCTCCACCACAGCAACGATGGGCCCCGAGACCACAGCATCTCAGGGTTAGAAAAGTCCTTTGGAGCCCATCAGATTTCTGGGTTCGAATTGGCTCCGTCTCCACACGCGTCCAGATACGGTTCTTAAGAGAAAAATCCAACCATTCGCGCAACTCCACAACATACCCGCTAGGACTAAGGCTCGGGAAGTAGCGGCAATTTTGCTGAGAATTTATCTGGGCTCGCCTGGGTGGGGAGGCTCGGATCTCAGTCAATGCTTCTCTAGCTCCCGTGCCGGGTCTACGCGGGCGAGGCCGAGGTGCGAAAGGCGGCGAGGAGGGCGTGGGAGTCTGGATTCGAAACGGGAAGATGCTTCCGGGGAGTCACCTCTGGAGGAGTCATGCCGAGCCGCTGGGCAGGGCTTAGGACCGGCTAGTCCAAATACCTTTACCACCCCTTTACCCTCCCGCCGCCGGCTCACGAGCGGCGGACACTCAAACTCATTCTGGGCTCTAGATTTTGAGACCTAGAGCCCACCCGGTAGTATGCTAAATGTAAAAACATTTCATTTTATAAGTAAGCATTTTTAAGTGACTGGAACTCTTACCCCAAGCATCTAACACCCAAGAGTTCTTCCTGTTTCCACACCCCCCCCCCCCAGACTTGGATTTGGGCAAATCTTTGAAATTCTCGGAGGAGACAAGTCTGACCCCCCCACCCCCAAAAAAATCTTGTTGAAGTAATTGCATTCTCTGGATCCGTGGGATCTGCCGAGTAGGAATCTTATTGGTCAGGTGGGACGGATAATTGACTGACAAATCAAGACACTGAAAAGCAGTCTTCTGTGAGACAGTCAAGTCGCTATAGCCAAAACTTCTAGAGATCATCTTTCTTTTATGACCTAAACAATGATCCCAAACATCGATGTGACTTTGACTTGGCTTACTGCCGGAAGCCAAAGCTCCAGCTTTGTGTTTTTCGTTGTTCCACTAAAAGCTGAATTACCCAGCTCCCTCTGAGAGATGGAACCTCACCAACCTGAAATCTAGACTACACTAACAAAATAAGTGGGAACTAAAGCAATTACTGGACAAATCAAGGCCAGTATATTTTTATTGAAGGAAAGAACAACACTTCACCAGATGAAACTCTGTTCTTTTGAGTAACTCAAACAATTGAACTCTCTGTGTGTAAATGTGTGTAAGGCCTGTGGGGATCTTAATTAGCAAGCCCATTTGGGTTTAGACTAGGGGGCTAGGACTAGACCGAACCTTAAAAGCCCGCCCCCCACTCCTTCTTAATCCCTACTAGGGAGGATTGTTGTGCGGCCCCTGCAACCAGGTGGGTTCGGAGGCAGCCAGCGACCGAGGAAGCCAGTTTGTTCATTGCAAATCTTCCCATCTAAGGTCCTAGAGGCACTTGTGACTTGGAAAAGCCTGGCTAAGGTTATGAGGAACAACCTCAGACAGAGGAGCACCCCACACTGAACATTAACTCTGCGGTTCAACCTCCTCGTGCCCCTTGCTTCCCTTAGAGCCTGGGCTGGTGCATGGACTTTCCCCTACCCCGACGCGCCCGTGGAGGATGCCTGGGAGTTAGTGGTGAACTTGAGCGCGAAGTACCACGCGGACTCAAAGCTGGGACAGAGGGAGGGCAGAGAGCCCGGAGCTCTCAGGGCTGGGACTGGCTCAGTCCAGGGGAAAGAGACAAGCCAAAGGGGGTCAAAAGGGGCTCCAGAGATGCACCTGGACTTTGCATGGGAACCAGCCTCATTCCTGGGGAAGCATGGGGGTACCAATCTCACTCTCCGGGTGGGATACCACAGCAAAACACAGGTGGATCCGCAGGACTGGGAGAATCCATCTTTGTGGACCCGCAACCTTCTCCCCAACAACTTCCTAACGGCCCCTCGACACCCCTCTCCGCACCCTCCCCAACGTCGTCGCGGTACGGACGCCAGCCAGCGGGGCACAGCGTGGGCACTCACCCTGGAAGCGGTGGCCGAAGAAGCGGTTCCTCAGCACCCAGGGGTAGAAGTGGAGAGGGTCCCGGTGCTGGGCGCCGAAGAACGAGTGCGGAGGCTGCAGCGGGGAGGCTCCCAGCTGGTGCGCCGGGTGCACAGTCAGCGCAGGGTGGTTCATGGCTTCGGGGAACACAAGCTCCGGCCCGCCGTAGAGCGAGCGGCCGGCACCCGCGGCGGCCGCGGTGGGGAAGCCGCTTACGAAGGCTGCCTCGGCAGCACTCGGGTGAGGGTAGTTGAGTGCTGTGGGCCGGAGCGGTTCCTCTGAAGCGGCTGCCGCCAGGGGATGGGAGCCCGCGCCCCCGCTGCCAGTTCCCCCGCCGGTGCTACCATCCTTGGCCACCAAGGACTCTATGGTAAAGCCCCGCTTGGCCGCGGGCTGGAACATGGTCAGGGCTGCCGGAGTCGGGCGAGGCAGCGGGGCTCCAGGGAGCGCTGGGCGTCCTGGCTCTGCCGCCTTGCGGGGTGTGCACCCAGTCATGCACATGCACACACACACACACGCACACACACACACACACACACACGCACCCCTCACCTCCCCCGCCCGCCCGCCTTCGCTCGGCCCTCGCTAGCGAGCCCGGCGCGGAGCGGTGAGGGGTGTGCGCGCCCAGCTAGCTCGGAGTCCAGCCACCGCACGCAGTCGGGAGCATCGGCTCCAGCGAGCAGCCAAGAGGGGACCAACGGGGCTCCCGGAGCTCCGCGCGGGCACAGGCAGCCTGCGTGGCTAAGAGCTGCTCTACCGTCCAGGGCTGAGGCCCCCTCGTTCCCTTCCAAGTCACGCCACGACCGGTCCCCGCCTGGGATCCTCTCTGCAGAGCCCCACCAGGCCTCGGCTGCGGCGCTCCGCTGAGTTAGCGGGCACCTGCCCCGCGCTCGCCCATTGGCCGCCACTCACCTGCCCCAAGGTGGGGGGCGGGGTGGGGCGGGGCGAGGGGCGGCGGGTGGGGAAATGGAGTTCGCAGTCGGAGGCAAAAACCGGACTGGAGCCCTTGCGGGACGATCTAGTCGCTTGCCCCGCCCTGTCCTTAGCCTCTGTCGGAGACTCCGCCCTTTAGTTGAGTCTGGTGGCCGCCGCCTTCGGAACCCAAGCTGAGGCCAGGGTGAGAGTACTCGGAGAGCCAGGGGCTAGTAAAGTCCAAGCCCCTTCTCTCAGCGGCTCTTCTCATCATACCTACCTAGGATGTCATTTTACTTCTTAGAGAACTTGGATCCTAGCGTCGGGGTGGCTGCTGGGGGTTCCAACAAATAGGTTCTCAGGAGAACCAGCTCCCTGCTCTGACCTCCGGGACCGCCCGCCCGCCCGCGGAAGGTCTCCGGACTCGCCACGTGAAGCCGCGGCTTTGTTGTTCTGGAGGTCGCGGGGGACAGCTCTAAAAGGGGACCGGTTCGTTCTTGGTTTTTAGGAGACCCGGTGATGTGCGCTGGGAGCAGCCGCGGGACCCACCATCCCGCAGCTCTCACGCAGCGGCTCGAGGCGCTAAAGCAGCGGGTTTAACCCTGCCTTAGTGCGGCGTCCGTCTCGGACGCCAACCTCGAGCTTCGAGCGCAGGGCCGCCTGCTTTCCCTGCTCTCTCTGATCGGGAGGTAAAGTGTTTCCCTGGCCAGGACCGGGCCCTCGAGGACATTGAGTCCTAAATTGTAGCTAGCCGTGGAGCAGCCCGCCCGTCCTGGAAAGGCAATAGAAGCCCCTTGGGGTGAAGTTCGCTCGCGGCCGTGGAGCAGCGGACATGTCTGCTCGGCCAGTTTTCACTTCTTGCAGTAATCCCTGAGGGTAAGAGGGCGATTGGTAATGAGAATCAATACTCCGAAAACTTTTCCATCCCGGCCTCCAAAGGCCGGGAAATCAGCACGCCGAGGCCTAGGGGGGCTTTAGGCTGCAGTAGGGGAGCTGGACGCGGCCCTTGCCGGTTCACCCCGCACAAGGAATCCCACTTTCCCGTGGCTGCTGCCGTTCGCCCAAGCAAAGCGCGCAGATCTGACTTGGGCGTCTGGCCGCCCCGGGGCCAAAGGGCCTGGGAGTCACACAACACTGCGGGGACTCCAGGCCAGGTCTTGACAGTGGCCCGTGTGAGCGCCCGGAGCCAGGGTGCCCGAGAGCGCTTCGGGCGCCCTTGCAGCTACAAAGCGGGTTAAAGTCTATTTTCCACTCCACTGCTCCGTAAAGCCCCTGCACGCCGACGCCGTTCCGGCCCCCTTGGGCAGGGAGGAAAGGGGGCGTTGAGAGGAGGAGGCGACCCGGGGACAGCACCCTGAGCTACCTAGAGCTCAGCCTCACACTGGGCTTCTCGATTAGGTTCCCCGAAATGTGGTGGGAAGGAATCATTACCAAATCAGCACCGAGCGCTGCTAGCTCACACTGACTTCACCCGATCTTCAGGCTGTCTGTGACAGCACTCTGTCCTGTTCTATTCCCTCTGTCACACTTACACACCCGCTTCTGCTTCGTGGTTCCCCACAGCACCCTGTTTCTCTTCCTTCTCCTCCTCTGCTCCACCCTTGGTAGAGAGGAAATGGGAAAGCGCATGGGGAAAGGACTGGACCAGGGGTGTAGAGCTGGGCAGATGCACAGATGGATATTTGTATTTCCTGTAGAATGTTATGTCAAGGGGATTTTGTTGGAGCAAGGTCCCCTCTGGGATGAGGGATTCAGCTGGATAAACATTTCCTGGGCTCCAGTTCTGCGGATAGACCAAGGACTGAGAAAATAGGGACTGTAGCTATTTGAGCCTGGTCCCCTGGGCCTTGCTTCCCTACCCAGTAGTGAATCCCACTGGTCTAGCACAGCAGATTTCTGCCTCCTGCCCTCACCGGGAGGCTGCTGTAATGACCAAGAACTACTCAATTAGGCAGGTAAGAGGTCTTGTAATCTACCCATCCATTCCTAGACTTGAATTGACAATGGCCACAGCTATGCTCATCCACACCTCTTCGTATTTCAGTAGACAGACCTTTGAAAGAAAACACGCTATCTTCCCTTGTGCTTTTGAAAGACACGCATCCAGCTGTCTGTTCTTAACTCCATTTTACAGATGAAGAAACAGAGCACAGATGATCCAGCACAAGTCTGCTCACAGTCTGGCTGATCTGGGACAGCCCAGTGTTCCAGGCTTACCTCCTTTCCCTTCTGCTGGGCTGCTACAGCCCTCTCTCCCCAGCCCCTGATCTGTGGTGTGCTGGTACTGGATTTTGCTGGTGCTGGGGTTCACTGAGCAACCTTCTCTCACCTCTCACTTTTCTTCCCATGTCCCTTTCTCTCATTGCATTCACCATTAATTCCCTTCCTTCCTTCCCACTTCCTTCCTTCTTTCCATGTGCAGATCCTTATCCCTTGCCCAGTTTGTTCCACTTCTGATCCCTTTATAGGGTTTCTTCCTTTTAGCAATTTCCCTGTAGCAAGTTAAGAAAAGAATTGGTCACCTTTAGGAGTCTCTAAGATGGCCATGGTGTGAGCTGGATTCAGCACCACTGCTCCCTCTTCCACTCCTCCCAGTTGCCCCCATTATCACCATCCTCCACAGCTGATATTACATTAAATACCACTACTTTTTACTTAAATGCAGACACATGCATTAACCAAAACCTGGTGTCTCCCTCTGTTATCCTCAGTAGTCCAACCCTTCTCCATTCCTTGCCTCCTGGCCTGGTGAACTCTGCCTGAGATGGAGGCTGCCCATTCACACTGGTGTCTCTTCCATCTCACACATCTTCTGGCTGCTTATCTTTCACTCCATATATGTCCTGACCCTCCTCTTTCCTACTAAGCTTCCTCCCTCTCCCTGTCTAGTGCCACTTTTCTGTAGAGGAGCCTGATGCCTACTGTGCTGATGCAACCTGGACCATCTGTACCAATTCTGGTTCCACATCAATATTTCTCATCCCTCCTCCATCTCTGGGATAAACTGGGCTCAAATCCTGACCCTTCCATTTACTACTGATGAGACCCAGAGCCAAGTTTGAACATCTGTGAAATGACTGCATTAATTCGGCAAGGATTAAACACGGTAATACAAGATACCCAGGAGCAATGCCTGACTCCAAAGAAACACTAGATTAAATTGACTCTTAACTGTCTTTGCTTATGCAGGAAGCTGGGGAATCTTTCTCAAATCTACCCCTCCAGTTGGAAAGCTGTGATGTACATCATGGTCCTCCATACAGGCCAAGCAATATCTCCACTAGAGCCTCTGGTTAGTTAGATAGTTAATTATTTTTTTTTGTGACAGTACTGGGGCTTGAACTCAGGGCCTCATACTCGTTCTTGGCTTTCTCATTCAAGGATGACATTTTATCACTTGAAAAACACCTCCACTTCTGACTTTTTCCTGGTTAATTGGAGTTAAGAATCTCCTAGACTTTTATGCCTAGATGGGCTTCTAACCATGATCCTTAAGTCTCAGCTTCCTGAATAGCTAGGATTACAGGTATGAGTCACCAGTTCCCAGTGAGCCTCTGCAGTTGTGGAAAGTTTGGTCTAGGAATATCGTCAGAGGTATCTCTTTGGGCTTTCATCTCCCTCCCTCTTTTCAGATCACATTTATATTCCGGTCTCCCCACTGTGCAAAAGATTTTCTGTCCTCATGTTTTTTCCTCAGTTAGTTGACTTTTCTTTAATACTACCATTTTGGGTAACTTTAAGACCCTGTCCAATGTTCTCTCACTTCTCCTTCATTGAAGCCTTTACAGCCTTCTTTACATTAGGAGTAGCTTGCAAAACCGTTATCATGATGTTACTGCAAGAGTAAAATGTGCTTAATGGAGATGACCATAACACAACCTCTGTGACAGTAAATGAATTATAATCACTTGATGGACTTGAAGCAATGACCAGCATGTATCAACTCTTCATCAATGGTAGCTGCTATTATTGTGTTTTATACTTTTTGTAAAAAGTGCTGGAATTTGAATTCAGTGTCTGGGTGCCTTGGCTTGCTTGCTTGGTTCTCTACCATTTGAGCTATATTTTCAACTCTGGCTTTATGCTGGTTATTTTGGAAATGGAATTCCTTGGATTTTTCTGCCTAGGCTAGCTTCTCAACTTCCTGAGTCACTAGGATTACAGATGTCCCACCAGAGTCTGGCTTGCTACTATTTCATAGCATTGTGCTGTCCAAAAACCACATGTACTTATTAGGTACAGGAAATATTGATGACCCAGAGTGAGATGCTCTGAAAATGTAAATATACATAACATTAGAACATAGGGAAAGAAGTTCACAAATAAAAGTGCATACTACATTTGGCATTAGACAGGTATACTGTTTAAAAATGTAAAGTACCATTATTTTCCTATACTGATTACTCGTCATAATGAATATAATAAGTATATTAAGACTATTTTTCTGGTTTCCTTTTAACTTCTTAATGTAGTTACTAGAAAATTTAAAATTTTACATCATATTTCTATTGGACAGATTTATTGTCAAAAATATAGTTTAAAAGGTAGAATGCAAAAAGGCATAGGGAAAAGAAAATCAGATCTAATTACCAAGAAACAACTATAAAGAAAGGCTTGTATAGCCTTCTCAACTTGTTTCTGTGTGTATATGTCAGCACTGGGGTCTGAACTCAGTGAGGATTCCCACTCCAGACCTGATATTGGAAGATTTCTCCTTGCAGAGCGTCTGCCTGCTTGGAAGGGAAACCCAGGCATTTTGAACTTGGAGTCTGCCCAATACTGGGCTAAACTCCTTTGTGGGAGTTCTATAAATTCAAAGCTTCCAGTATGGCTTTATAAGATGTGTGATCTTTGGGCTGGTGATGTGGTTCAAGTGGTACCAGTGCTTGCCTAGCAAACATGAGGCCCTGAGTTTGAACCCCAGTAGTGCCAAAACAAACAAACAATTCAAAAAGCAAAACCAGTTTGAGCAAATATCTCTTTCTTCTTGGAAGATCTTTCCAGTAGATACCATATAAATTCAAAAATAAACAAGACTTAATT
The DNA here is from genome assembly GCF_023159225.1 of Perognathus longimembris pacificus. Classification (NCBI taxonomy): domain Eukaryota; kingdom Metazoa; phylum Chordata; class Mammalia; order Rodentia; family Heteromyidae; genus Perognathus; species Perognathus longimembris. The sequence continues at coordinate 27,046,674 of NC_063168.1, read as the reverse complement.
TTCAAATGGATCGAGTAAAGATCTCAAGTATTCTGTATCACAGCATATTTGCTTCTTAACAGAATATCATTGTGGATTAATTTAAGTAAATGTTTCTTTATTTAACATAATTTTATTGTTGTTATTAAGGTGTTGTACAGAGAGGTTACCCTTTCACAAAACAGGTGAAATGATTCTGTTTTAAGTTGCTCTGACCCTGAAAATTAAGGCTCCTTCTTGGGAGTGTATATGTGTTTCAGAGTTTCAATCTAGAAGGAATTTCCAGACTTTGGGAAATGTGCTCTGGTCAGAACATTATGTCATTGTGAATTGGTAGGCCTCCAAGGAAGGCCAGCCCTTGGAAACTCTAGAATGGACATACTGTGGTGGGCAGAAAGGGCTAGAAAGAGAAGACTTAATGTGATATTTGGGCTTAGAGTGCAGAGATAGTCTCCTTCCTTAAATCTGGAGAGACTGAGTAACCCTTGACAGGGGGAACTGAAATCTTAGCATTACCTGAATGAGATTGCCAACTAGCAGACACCTGAGTAGTATAATAAAAATGGAGCTCTCTGCTGTATCTCAATGTCAAGGTATTTAAACAGGTCCACTCCTACCTGAATATTGTTATTATTTTGACATGTTCATATGTAGGTACTTCCTCACTGCCCGTTCACACAAATTTGCTTGCTCATCTGGATTTGAACAGCTTTGCATCACTCAGTATACACCTTTCTTACTCTTCTTCCATTGTTGAACAATTAGGTCCTAGGCGTTTGTAAGTTCTTTTTTCTATAACCACAATTGTATGAATATGATTTCAATTTTGTTTCTAGTAATATGATAGACTAGATATTCACAGATCCTTCTCAGAATAAAAAAAACTAAGAATCTGATTTTATTTGACTTTTTGCTAGAAACATTTTATTTATTTATTTATTTATTTATTTATTTATTTATTTATTTATTTATTTTGCCAGTCTTGGGCCTTGGACTCAGGGCCTGAGCACAGTCCCTGGCTTCTTTTTGCTCAAGGCTAGCACTCTACCACTTGAGTCACAGTGCCATTTCCGGCTTTATATATATATATATGGTGCTGGGGAATTGAACCCAGGGCTTCATGTATATGAGGCAAGCACTCTTGCCACTAGGCCATATCCCCAGCCCCTAGAAACATTTTAAACATGCTTAAAAGTAGATAAAATAGTATAATGAACATTCATATTCTTTACTACCTGTAAGCTTATAGATGTCCCCCCACCCATAAGCTCTGCCCTTGGCAATGCGACTCCGCCCCTGGCTACCTGAGGGGCAGGCGGAGCACCTCCCACCTTAGTTGCATGAGGGTGTAAAGACCCCCCAAAAGAGAGTTCAGGTGCCATTTTCCTCTCCTCTGTGGGAATTTGGCCTTGCCGGTCCTGCTGGCAATAAACTCTTTGCTCTACGTGACTTTGTCTATGGTCTGTGGTTCTTCTGGGACAATTTTACTTTCACCACCTAGATTTTATAATTTTTTCCATGTTGCTTCATTCCTTTCTCTTTGAAGTTTTTGTTTTTTGTTGTTGCTGTTATTACTTTGCACCAGTCCTGGAACTTGAATGTGGGGCCTGGGTGCTGTCACTGAGCTTTTTTTTTTTTTTTCTCATAACTACTACTCTACCACTTGAACCCTGGCTCAATTTCTGGCTTTTTTTTTGGTAGCTAATTGGAAAGAACTCTTCAATTCAAAAGCCAGTGACAGGCTTTGAATTTGATCCTCAGCCTCCTGAGTAACTAGGATTTCAGGCAGGAGCCACTGGCATCTTGCTCTTTGAAATATTTTAGGTACATCCAACATGACGGTTCATCCTTAAGCATCTCATTATGAGGAATTTTTTTTAAAGCAAACTTTTGTGTGTATATGAAATTTCAAATACACTTTGTATAGAGGACAATATAAAGAACCCCATATGTTACTACTCAATAATTTTTATGCCAATCTGGGGTTTGAACTCAAGGACTGGGTGCTGTCCCTGAGTTTTTGTGCATAAGGCTGGTACTTTGTCACTTCTGACATTTTGCTGGTTAATTGGAGATGAAAGTCTCATGGACTTTTCTGCCTTGGTTGGCTTTGAACTGCGATCCTCAGATCTCAGTCTTCTGAGTAGCTAGAATTTGTGAGCCAATCTTTAAGTATCTTTTGAACAATGACTGAACTGACACAAAAATAAGGAAAGATCCTTAACTGTTCAGAGTACTTGGATTGAAATAAGGAGGTGGGTTCTGAAAATAAGAGCTGTGTTGGGACAAAGATTAATTCCTGGTGGACCAGAACTTTCGCAGGCCTCAAGGGAGAGAAAAGGGGGATAAAGCTTAGAAGTCACCCAAGGCAGAAAGTTAAATCAAAGATTCCTGAAAGGTGATACCTTTACTGAGTAAACAAAAGAAAATCTACCCTCACAAAGGGAGATGATAGGCATATGGAATGGCTAATCTTTGACTCTGTATAGAAGGGAAAAGAAAACCTGATTTCCTAAGAGGTCCTAATCACTCTACTTAAAATTGGGACCAAAACTTTAGAAGATCCTAAAAGACTCCAAGTTATATATGGAGAATATTTTTTTTCAAACAAAACAAACTATGAGCAATATATTTAAAAGCTAAATTTCAAATAACTCCCACAGAGAAGTTTCTAAGAAAGATAAATGCACAACCAAAAAAATCACAAAATATACACAGAAACAAGCTATCATGAAAATTAGCAAAAACTATGAACTGTAGAATCAGACTTCCAAAAAGACCACATATGTTAGAATTGATAGGGCTAGGGGTCTAGCTCAGTGGTAAGAGTGCTTGCCTAGAATGGAGAGGCCTTGAGTTAATCTCCAACAACACACATACACACACACACACACACACACACACACAGAATGATCAGATATAAAATAATCATATTAAATGTTAAGAGAATAAAAATAGAAAGTATTGAGAAAAAGACTAAAAAATGCCTACCAGAGGAGTGTAAAATAGTATAGCTCTGGAAAGTTATTTGACAGGGTTTTTATGTGTATGTGTGCCAGTCCTTGGGTTTGAACTCAGGGCGTACGTGCTGTCCCTAAGCTTTTTTGCTCAAGTCTAGTGCTCTACCACTTGAGCCACAGCTCTACTTCTGCCTTTTGCTGGCAGTTAATTGGAGATAATAGTCTCATGGAAGACAGGCAGTAGTGGCTCACACCTGTAATCCTAGCTACTCAAGAGGCTAAGATCTGATGGTCATATTTCAAAGTAAGCCCTGCCAAGAAAGTCCTTATCTCCAATTAGCTATCAAAAAAACTGAAAGTGGAGCTGTGGTTCAAGCAGTAGAGTGCCAACCTTGAGCAGAAAAGCTAAGGAACAGTGCTCAAGCCTTGAATTCAAGCCCAGGACTTTTGCCCCCCAAAAAAGAGTATCACAGATTTTCCTGCCTGAGCTGGCTTCTGAACTGTAATCCTCAGATCTCAATCTTCTTTGTAGTTAAAATTACAGGTGTGAGCCACAGGCACCTAGTTAGTTTTAAATAAAGTATATGCCCATTCTGATATTTTTTACTCCTATGTATCAACCAAAGAGAAAATAGTGCTATTTCCACTGAAAGACTCTATTCATAATTACCAAAAGATTGAAATTATCTGCATTCCCATAAACAATAGACAAATAAGTTGTTAGATTTATACAATTGACTTTAGTAGAAAAAAACCCTAAACTATTGATATGTACAACATTAATAAACCATACACACTATTAGGTAAAAAAAGTCAGGAAAAAGTATGCACTGTGAAGGTGCATATTTATTGTACTGTAGAATAGGCAAAGTTAATCTACATTAAGAAAAATCAAAATAGTGCTTACTTCAGTGGGAATTTTGGCTATCAATTTGCACAAGAGGACTTTCCAAGGTCTTAGTAATGTTCTATATTTTAATTCAGATGATGTTGGGTGGATGTACATATAGAGAAAATTCATCAAGAAATACGTTTAAGGGCTGGGAATATGGCCTAGTGGCAAGACTGCTTTCTTTGTATACATGAAGCCCTGGGTTCAATTTCTCAGCACCACATATATACAAAAAGGCCAGAAGTGGTGCTGTGGCTCAAGTGGTAGAGTGCTAGCCTTGAGCAAAAAGAAGCCAGGGACAGTGCTCAGGCCCTGAGTCCAAGCCCCAGGACAGGCAAAAAGAAAAAGAAAAAAAAAGAAATACATTTAAGACAGTATATTTTACAGTATTGAAATTATACTTTGGTGTAAACCAAAGGGCTCTGCTGATTTGGGAAAGTAGTAATAAGAAAAATGATAGTCACAAATTCATTTATAAGAAATTAGCAGATTGGGGGAGAGTGAATGGAGAGAGTAAGGAGGATGAATATGATCAGGATACTTTTTGTACATGTGTGAAAATGGAACAATGAAGCTTGTTGAGATTGTGTTGGGAAGGAGAGAGAGCAGGATATATGTGCACATTGTATGCTATATGGACATGTCAAATGAAATCCCCTTGTACAACTAATTGATGATAATAAAAATGTGACAGGGAGAAAATGAGCAGATTAGATACAGCAGGAGGGAGAATTCATGAACTGGAAGTGAAGCGATACAACACTAAGAGAATCAAAGCTGTAAATGATGATGCTAAGAGAAATAAGAGTTGTCAGATAGCTAATCTGGGCTCTAGAAGCAGGAAACCCTATAGTAGGCTTCATTTGAAACTAATATCTAAGATTCAAAATTGATGAATGACATCAATCCTTGGAATAGGAAGGCACATTGGATTATGACAAATAAATACATCAGTACATAAATAATATAATTACGGCATACCCAAGAAAAAGAGATCTTAAGGGGCTGGGAATATGGCCTAGTGGTAAAATGCTTGCCACGTATACATGAAGCCCTCCCTGGGTTCAATTCCTCAGCACCACATATATAGAAAAAGCCAGAAGTGGCACTGTGGCTCAAGTGATAGAGTGCTAGCCTTGAGCAAAAAGAAGCCAGGGACAGTGCTCAGGCCCTGAGTCTAAGGCCCAGGACTGGCAAAACAACAACAACAACAACAACAAAAAGAGATCTTAAAAGTAGCAGAGATGGATGCTTAGAAAGTGGCGACAATTGGACTGAGAACTGACTCGCAACTGTGGATGCCAGGAGAGAGTGAGATATATCGTGAAAGCATTGAGTGAAAATAACTTATAAACTAGAATTGTATTTTTAGCAAAAACTGCCTTTCAAGAGTAAGAGTAAAGTATTGACATTTCAGACAAATAAAAATGAAAATTTCTACCAACCAAATCTCGGTAGAGCACTCTTAGAAAGAAGGAAAATTAGTATAAAAGAAAAGTCTGAAGTGAAAGGGAGAAGTGTGAGTAAAATTAATATAAATAAATTGGGCCACATAAGACTTTACTGTTCTTATGTGATTTATAGGACTAAAATATATAGAACTGAACCTTCAACAATAAGTTGGGATGGGTGGTGATCAAAAGTAAAGCACATTAGTGCTGAGTGCCAATGACTCATGCTTATCCTCTTCTCTGCTCAGGAGTCTGAGATCTGAGAATCACATTTCTAAGCCAGCCCAGGCAGAAAAGTCTGTGAAGCTTTTATTTCCAATTAACCACTGAAAAGCTGAAAGTAGAGGTGTTGTTTAAATGGTAGCGCACCAGCCTTGAGTGAAAAGCTAAGGGACAGTGTCCACATCCAAGTTTGAGTCCCAGTACTGGCGCGCATGTATGTGTGTGCGCGCGCATGTATGTGTGTGCGCGCACACACACACACAAAATAAAGTACATTTTTCATTGTACATTTTTCTGAAGGAAGGTAATAATAGTAATTAACATTAGACTTGGGAATGTTAAATATGCCTATGTCTGAGCTAACCTCCAATGGAATAGTAATAGGGTATTACTTCCAAATTAGTAAAAGAGAAATAAAAGGAATTTAAAAACTAGCCTGAGAGATAGTAAAATAGAAAGTTCCTAATAAAAACAAGTCAGTGGAAAAACCTTCAGTCCATGGTCATAGCAGGAGTATGTCATCAGCTTGAAAGAGCCCTGCTTTGGGACATTAATCTGGTTAGAAAATTACTGAGAAAACATGGAAAGCGTCTTAACAAGAAGTGTTAGAGAATCTGTCATTGGCATTCTCTTCTTGTAGATGGAACACAATCGCTGAGCAATTCTAAATAAATACTTAAGTCACAGGAATCTAAAAATTTATGTCAAAACAAAAGTTTGAGTTTCTATTTTTCACAAAAATTTCTAAGAGTTTACCATCAAGTTATGATGCCAGTCTAGTAGCAAGGAATAATCAAGTGTTTCATCATGCGGAGTAAATCAGGGTAGATGTGAGGGTGGTTACAGAGAGTAACACGTTTCCAAACAAGGCTTAGCACATGGCTTGAAATATGAAAGAAAGAGCTGGGTGCTGGTGGCTCACGCCTGTAATCCTAACTACACAGGAAGTTCAGATCTGAGGATTACAGTTCAAAGCCAGTCTGGATAGAAGAGTCTGTAAGACTCTTGTCTCTACCTACCAAAAAGCCAGAAGCGCATATGTGATAGAGCACAAGCCTTGAGCAAAAAAGCAGAGAGCTGAAGACCTTAGTTCAAGCCTTAGTATTGGCATACACACACAAAAACAAAACCCAAACCAAACAATAAAAAACAGCAGTGGATTTTATCAACCATGAATTATCTCTAGTGTGCAAAAGGCTAGTAGAAAATAAGAAATAAAATTTAAATCTTAGTAATTGGATTCTTTTCATGAATGGAATAAAGCATTATAAAGGATGTGCAGTTCTCTCACCCTTTCTAAGTAGTTCTGTTAAAACAATTCAGGAATGAAAGAGCAATCATAACTTTGGAAAAATTCCTGGAATTTTTCAGAACACCAGAAAAAAAAAGATGCATTTATAATTGGTATGGTTTTGTAATCATATACCGGGTTGTTTTTTTTTTTTTGTAACATTGTCTTTGGTAAGCTATTATCTGATTAATTCAAACTTAATGAAGAAAGTAGGAGGCATGTGAGTTAAAAATATTTTATTGCTGGGAAAACTGTGTCTATCGTGAACATAGCTAATTTAATTTGTGACAAAAGGCAAATGTTTTGAGTTGGAAGTCAAAGAGACACAAAGGATTTCCAACTAATTTAAGTTGATTTTGGCAAATTGTGCCAACTTGCTGTAAAACTTGGGCATGCTACATATCAGTGCCAGTTTCCTTGTCTGAAAAATGGGGTTAAATCACAGAATCTGTCCTATAGATGGTTGGGGGGGATTGACTGAGTAGATACCTATGAAGTACTTACAAACAGTTCCTGGCATATTGCAAGCATTTAGAATTAATGAAATAATAACGATGGACATTGTTTCCATAGATTACTCATGAGATACAATGAGACAACTGCTTATGCAAGGATGCCTACCTCTACCTGTGCAAAGTCCCTGAACAAAAAGTCTGAGGCTGCCTTAATTAGGCCCGTATTCATGCGTTCTGGGCATGGATAAGATCACTAGGAGGTTTATTCCACTGGGTTATTATGGAAGCTGAATGTTAATAAAACTCATGGCTCTGTCTACACTGAAGCTGCTTACACAAGTGGAAGATTTAATGGTGTTGCTCCAACGTTTATGGAGGATGAGCCAAGAGCTTTATACACACATTGTCATGCACGTCTTGGGGATTTAATGGTGTTGAGGTTTGTCGGGATATGAAAGAACTCCAAAGTGATCTCAGTACTGTCAATTCTTTGTATGACACTATTCATGCATCTCTGAAAAGCTGGCAAATTTTCAAAACATTTGTAGTGGAGTGAAGGCATAGCACACAGGAAGCTCTGGGATTGTTAAAAACGTGTTGGATTATTGGTTGTGATTGAGGAGCTTCTTGTAGATTGTTCAAACACAGGAAGTTATATCAAGCTATTCTTAAAATGCACACGTGGCTGGTAGAGCTAGGGCTTGGCTAACTTTGGTTTCCAAACATGATTTCACCTTTTGTTTACAAATGTTAACAAATTTCAAACAATGGGCTAAGCATTGCAGGAATTATTTTCTCTTAAAGATCTTCTAATGGAAGCTATCAACATCCCCGCCCCCCACCCTCCGCCATTTGCCACCCAAGGTTGAAGCAAATTTTCATGGTTTTTCATCTGAAAGAAGTGACAAATATTTCAAAACCATTTGGGACAGAATAGTGAAATCATATCATAAGCAATCCCCAAAGGTTTTAAAGTGGGAAAAAATTTTTTCAGGGAAGAAAATGTTCATGGTTATTTGGGTAGTATAGTTCACTTTACTATGTTATAAAGAATAATTTAGAATAAAGGTTTATTTCCAAGAAAGAGTGCCCATAGTTCAAAACCTAGTAACAACAGAATAAGAGACATTTCAGGAACACTGACCCAATATGTTAAATGAAAAAAAAAAAAGAGCAAACTAAGCAGAATTGTTTGATATCCCTGCCTACTATGTCCCTATTTCTACACAATCCTTTCCTGGTCCTGAGTGAACTCCACAGCCTTCCTTCTGGCCTCATAAGACTTACAAACAAGCTTGATTAACAACAAAGTTCTCTCTTCCTAGGGAGTAGGCAGTAGGCAGAGGGTCAGACAATGAGTGTCACAAACCAGGGAAGCAGAGTAGGGACTGGAGTTGCTAAGGATCAGGCCTTGGGGAAACCCAAGGAAGTGGCTCCTATAAAGAGGCCATCCTGACTTCAACCCTCTATCACCCTCTGGAAGGTGTTTGATTCAAGGTCAGGAACCTATACTTTATTTACCAGAATGTGGCTTCTCTATCTCGTGATTGAATTTCTGTATAACACTATGGAGCTCCTCTTGAGGAGAACAGCTCTTCTTAGGAAACCTTTCAGGCTTGTTATATTATGCTCCAAAAGTTAATGTCCTCCATTGATATAAAAGAACAAGGCATTGGGGAGAATAAAGGTACCTCCAGAGAGACTCTTGCTTTTTTTTTTTTTTTTTTCCAGTCATGGGGCTTGAACTCAGGGTCTGGGTGCTGTTCCCGAGCTCTTTTTGCTCAAAGGTAGCACTCTACCACTTTGAGCCACAGTTCCACTTCTGGTTTTCTGGTGGTTAATTGGAGATAAGAGTTTCATAGACTTTGCTGCTTGCTCTGGCTTTGAACCACAATCCTCAGCTCTCAGCCTCCTGAGTAGATAGGATTACAGGTATGAGCCACCATTGTCTTGACTCTTTTTTTTTTAATTTAATTTATTTATTTATTGAACACAAATTTTTTTGACAAGGTGTTGTGCAAAAAGGGTACAGTTACATAGTAGGGCAGTGTGTACATTTCTTGTGATATCTTACACCCTATTTTTCTTTCCCTTCTCTAGGTCAGGTAGACATATATACAATATACAATGTATCAAGAACATATGCAGTAGCCACGTGGCCAACACCCAAGAAAATTCGCCTAGGGCTTTAAATGTAATGTCGATATTAGACAATATGTCGACAGTAGTCTTATATGAATGTACATACATAGCTTTGGAGCTATTGTATTACACTCAGAGGTCGGTTTTTGACCTTTATATGTTGAGTAGTTGTTTGGTTTTAGTTACATACTGTTGGGTCGCTGCCCCAATCCTGTGGGAAATACCATTTGACAAGCAGTTTTTGGTTTCACAGACCTGGTCTCTACTGTCTCTCCCTCTCCCTTTCTTAACAGTCATATATCAGGGAGATCATGCCCCTTTGTTTTCTGTGTTCTAGGCTTGTCTTGCTCAACATTATTTGTTCGCGTTCTGACCATTTCCCTGCGAATAACAATATTTCACCATTCCTAATAGCTATGTAGTATTCCATTGTGTAAAGGTACCATATTTTTTGGATCCATTCATCTGTGGAGAGGCATCTGGGTTGTTTCCATATTTTGGCTATTGTGAATTGTGCCGCGATAAACATGGAAGTACAAATGTCTGTTTGATATCTTGGGGTTTGCTGTTTAGGATAGATGCCTAGGAGTGGTATGGCTGGGTCATAGGGTCTATATTGAGCTTTTTGAGAAACCTCCATACTGTTCTCCAAAGTGGTTGTACTAATTTGCACTCCCACCAACAATGGAGAAGGGTTCCTCTTTCCCCGCACCCCCTCCAGCATTTGTTGTTGCCTGAGTTCAGAGTATAGGCCATTCTAACTGGGGTGAGGTGATATCTCTGGATTGTTTTTATTTGCATTTCCTTTACTACAGGGATGTTGAACATTTCCTCATATGTTTCTTTGCCATTTTTATTTCTTGTCTTGTGAAGTCTCTCTTTAGCTCCTTTGCCCATTTCCTAATAGGTTTATTGGGCTTGGAGGGGCTTAGTTTTTTGAGTTCTCTATAGATGACAGATGTTAGGCCTTTGTCTGTTGCTGTGCTGGTAAAGATCCTTTCCCATATGGTTGGCTGTCTTTCTGTTTTGGTGGCTATGTCCTTAGCTGTGCAGAAACTTTTTAATTTGTAGTAGTCCCATTTGTCGAGTCGCTCCCCTATTTGTTGTGCCCCTGGGACTCTACTCAGGAAGTTCCTTTCTGTGCCTATAAGTTCTAGCATCTTTCCTACTCTGTCCTTCAGTAGTTTCAAGGATTCAGGTCTGATATTGAGGTCCTTGATCCATTTTGAGTTGATCTTGGTGCATGGTGATAGGCTTGGATCTACTTTGAGTTTTCTGCATATAGCTGCCCAGCTCTCCCAGAACCAGTAGTTGAAGAGGCTATGTTTATTCCATTGTATGTCTTTAGCTCCTTTGTCGAATATCAGCTGACTGTAAAGAGTGCGGTTTTATTTCTGGATCTTCAATTCTAATCCATTGGTCTTCCGATCTGTTTTTATACCAATACCAGGCTGTTTTTGTTATGATGGCCCAGTAGTAGAGCTTGAAGTCTGGTATTGTGATACCTCCTGCACTGCTTTTTTGTCTTGACTCTTGACTGGATCCCTGACCAATGCCACCAGTGAGTAACTGGGGGCTGCAGGGAAGGCAATGAGAAGTCTTAGGAGACTGGTGTTGAGAACAGCCTGCTCTTACAGATATTTGCCCCCAGGAGAGTGGCTCCACTTAAGCCAAGTTTCTTCCACCATTGTGATTCAAAGACATCTCCCTCACTGGCTCTTCTTTAAAAGTCCATGGGCCAGCTAGTTATCTCCTTGTCCCCATACCACACCTATGCCCAAATCAGTGCTTTTGCTCTTCAGGCTTCTGCCAGGTAATGTGCCTTCCTCCTCCCAACAGTCCAACCCTGCTCAACCAGTACTTCCTCCAGGCGACCCTCCTCCTTCCTCAAAGCCTTGCCCTTTGAATTCTTCACATCACTCACACCTGCATTTGTGTAACTCAGGAATGACAGTGCAGGGACACAGGAATTCTGGGACCAAGACATGGAAAATAAAAGGCCACCACTGTCTTTGGTTTTTATACCACCAAGTCCACCCTCCCCTGTTGTTTTTCCTTATCAATTCCCAGAAAGGAAGGAGAATCAGAACAGGTTCCATTCTCCTACATTTATGTCTAGGTTCCAGTACAAGTTTCAGTGCCTCCCTCCAGGGACTTAGGGGGTTCAGCTGTTCTCTCACTTTCTGCCTCTGTGAAGTACAGGGATGCATCCCACCTATGGCAGCCACTCTCTTACCTCTACCCAGCCCTGGGATACCCCTTCTCCCTCCCCATGTACTATCAGCCCAGGCTCCCAGCCCCAGAACCTTACCACCAACCATCCTTTGATAAGCACATTAGCATTCAGGCCAGGTGAGCCCAAGAAGTCAAAAAGGCTTCTTGTTCCCTTGATGGGCTGGCAGCAGCCCTCCTCTTCTCCAGGGGTGATAGCTCACAGATTTGTGTTCCCCTCATCTGCACCAAAAGCTCTGCCCTACCCCTCTTGTCTTACTGCCAGACATCAGTCTTTTTCAAATAAAATAAATAAAATTGTTTTTATTAGCATATCCTAATCATTAAAGAAAATTTCATTGTGGTATTTCCATCCCTAAATATAATGTACACTGATCAAGTCCACACCTTCTATTACTCTTTTTTATACCCCTTTCACTTTTCTTCAAGCAAAATTTAGCAGGTTTAATCAGATTTTTGAGGTTAATATGAATGGAGTTTCCCTACTTCCTTTTTTTTACCCTGTTCATTATTGGTATATAGAAAATCTATGTTGATTTTTCCTGCTCCTTTACAGAAGATTTTTTTCCTTTTTTTCCCCATTTCTATACTAAATTCTTTTTGTTGTTGTTGGTGGTGGTGGTGGTTGTGGGGCTTGAACTCTGGCCTGGGCGCTATCCCTGAGCTCTTCAGCTCAAGGCTAGCGCTCTACCACTTGAGCCACAGCACCACTTATGGTTTTCAGGTGGTTAATTGGAGATAAGAGTCTCAGTGGCTTTCCTGCCTCAGCTGGCTTTGAACCGTGATCCTCAGATCTCAGCCTCTTGAGTAGCTAGGATTACAGGCATGAGCCACCGACACCTGGCTAACAAGTATTTTAACCAAAATGAATATTAGGAAGCTGAAACATGTCTTGTTTAGGCTTAGGTACTAGTGGGAGGGGGGATAAGGGAGAATGTAATCAGAATATTTTATGTACATGCATTAAAATAGAACAAGGAAACTTGTGAATGGGCTTCAGTCTTGCCACTTCCCTCTTTGTATTGTTTGTGAACTGACTCTGGACCTTTGCCTGTCACCATAACTTGAGTCCAGACACTGGGGTTGCTCAGACAAGAACACAAAACAGGGGCTGGGGATAGGGCCTAGTGGCAAGAGTGCTTGCCTCGTATACATGAAGCCCTGGGTTCGATTCCCCAGCACCACATATTTAGAAAACGGCCCGAAGTGGTGTTGTGGCTCAAGTGGCAGAGTGCTAGTCTTGAGCAGAAAGAAGCTAGGGACAGTTCTCAGGCCCCAGGACTGGCAAAAAAAAAAAAGAAATGTGCTTCCCTTACATATGAAAATGTAACCCCTCTGTACATCACTTTGACAATAGAAACAGAGCAAACATAAACTTAAATAAATGACTAAAGTAAAAAAGAGAATAGTTAAAAAAAAAAAAGAACACAAAACATCTAGGAAGTGCTGAGTCAAGCTTTCTCTGCCACAGAACATCACCTTTCTTCCGTTAGTTCTAGTTGCGCTTCCTTCAGGAAGCCTGTCTTGACTACACGAAGTTTATTTCACCCAAATCGTCCAGTCTTTGCTAAAGGCTGCTGCTCCCAAATGAGTCTATTACATGTGTTTGCTCTAAACATCTTGAGTCTTTGATAAATAGAGAGGGAACATTACATGATCCATACATGATGATACCCATCAGGCACCTACTCTGTGCCAGGCATTGTGAGATAACACAGCCATAAGCAGAATGTGGTTCTCCTTTCCTGGAGCTTAGCACGAAGCATGTTGGCTGGAATGGAACAAGCCTTTGGACATTGACGATATGCTACAAATGATGTTGAGTGAGGGGCAGAAGTTTGGGGGGTACTTAGTAGGAACATCATAGAGAAGATGCCAACCATTTCTTGTCTAACCCAGATGTTTGTTCATCAGAGAAATCTCTCTCCTAAAGAGATATATTCTGCACTGTGTGAATTGGACATCCTCCATCCCACCTCACCATGGTTGATCAGACCAACAATAGTGCATGATTCTGGGAAGCTAGTCCACAGTCTGGGTTTGCATTTATATGTAGGGCCAAGGACTCATGAACAGGGCTAAAGTTACAGCAACAGAGGCAATGTGCAAGTAGATGAAGTGCTCTGAGCTGGGAGAGAGCGGGGTTATGAGCATCTGAGAACAAAATTGGCACAGCAGTTCCTGTTGGCCAGGCTTTTGGTAGTGAACTCCACAGTCCCAGAGGGAAAGAAGCCCCCAAAGAAGCCAGGTGTGAGCTGGAAGCAGAGTCATCCCAAGGAAGGGCTGAAGGTGTGAAGGATGAAGAAGACTAAGCCTAGAGTTTCCTAGAGGGGTGGATGTTTGCCATGGTGTAAGTAAGACATCCAAGGAACATGGGCCATCCAATTGCCAACTATGACTATCACCACTGAGAGTTCAATGGTAGGAACTGAAATCTAACACAGTAAAACTATATTTGCTTTGGGAAGAATTCCTTCCTTCTTTGTCATTCCTCTTCCTAATTACATTATCCTCAAGGAACGGCATATTCACTATAGAACAAAAATGTCAAGAAAAAATGAACAAAGGCCTGCGGATGTGGTTTAGTGGTAGAGTGCTTGCCTAGCATGCATGAAGCCCTGGGTTCAATTGCGTAGTACCACATAAATTGAAAAGCCGGAAGTGGCACTATGGCTCAAGAGGTAGAGTGCTAGCTTTGAGCAAAAGAAGCTCAGGGACAGCACCCAGGCCCTGAGTTCAAGCCCCAGGACTGGCAAAAAAAAAATGCACAAAGAGCTAAATAAAAATTCTTTAAAATGCCACCATCTAGATACCATTAAGATCTTGCTAATATTCATAAGTAACATATATTGAGCTCTTTTTTGGTAAAGGAACTGTTCTGGGCTGAGACTGTGGTTCAAGTGATAGAGTGCCTGCCTAGCAAGTACAAGGCCCTGAGTTCAAAACAAAACAAAACACAATTGTTCTAAGACTTCCTATGAATTGTTTTATTGACTCATTAAGACCCCATAAGGTGAATATCAAACTAACACATCAAGTAGCAAAACTTTAACTTGAATCCCTGTAGGCTGACTCAAGGGTTAACTGCTGGCCACCAGTGGCTCACTGCAGTAATCCTAGCTACTCAGGAGGCTAAGATCTGAGGACTGAGGTTCAAAGCCAGCCCAGGCAGGAAAGTCTGTGAGCCTCTTATTTCCAAATAACCAGCAAAAAACCAGGGGATGGAGGGGTGGTAGAGCACTAACCCTGGAAAAAATATCAAAAGAACAGTGCCTAGGCACTGAGTTTTAACCCTAGTACTGGGAGGAGGGGGAGGGGGATCTCATAAACTAAGCTACCAAGGACTTCTATTTTGATTCTTTTACAAAATATTTTTGAAAGAATTTCAAGAGCTATGTAGTCATGCTTCATATACTTTGTGTTGTTCAATAATATGTTTGTGCTAGAGAAAGTAAAAAACAACAACAAACACTTGATTTTACAGAGGATAACAAAAACCCTTTGTAATCCTACCACCCCAAAGACAGCTGTTGACATGGAAGCATTTCTCAAGCATTGCTGGTGAGGCTGTAGGTTTAGGAACCCAGATGCTGTTCCTGAACTGGGAACCTCACCCAGGGAGGCCTTCCATGAGCTGGAAATCACTTGGGTATTCAGCAGTTAGGTGCACACCAAAGGATGTGAATTGAGTTTGAAACCAGATTGTTTATGTTAAATGTTGCACAAAGTCTTTACAAATTGTGTTGGCTGCAGCAGAAAGAGAATTGGGCCCAGGGATCAACAAAGCTGCATACACTTCCTGAGATGCCCAGGCTGAGGGAAGTCACTTCCTGTCTGGGCCTCAGTTTCCTCATCTGTACAATGAGCTATGCCAGTTCCAGGAACAACTGAATGAATGTCCAGGGAGCTTCATTTCTAGTTTATCTGTTGTATCTTGGACGATTCCTGACTCAATTCCCACCCTGCTCTGGCACTTGAAACAGGAGTTCGGTAATATGAAAGGGCTGGGGTCAGGGCACACCAAAGGCTTAAGGACCCCCAAATGAGGGTGTGAGCGCTATTTTCCTGGAGGGCTGGGCCAGCCAAGCCGATTAGGGGCCCCTGAGCAGCTGTGGGCTGAGGGAGGCCTCTGAGAGTGAGGAGATTCAAACAGGCTCTTTCCCACCCTCTCCCCCAGCAGTCTGCTCTGTGTAAAAAATCCAAACTCCCAATCAAACCCCCTTCTCTTTTCTCCTTTCATTCACCTGCCCATCTTCCTCTCCTCTTCTCTCCTTTTCTATCCAAACTCATAATTAATCGCTCAAGGCAAAAGTAATGAATGTTAATTGGCCATCTGTAGGAAGACTAATTAAAATCTACCACGCTGGGGTTTCAAACATACCTATAGCAACGGAGTGAATCGGGAATGAGGCGAGGAGGGACTGAGGTAACAGCTGAAAGACTGCAAAACACCATTGGGCTTAGGTGTGAGGGAACGACGCCAGAGAGGGGCCGAGATGCTGGAGAGAGGGAGACATGGAGACAGAAAAAAGCGTCCTTGACTTGCTGCTGCCACTGCAGGGCCTGGCATTTTGTCACTGTTCGGTTTGGTGTTTAACCAACACATTTCCACATTGCCTTCTTGCTGGACATGGCTTAAGGGGTGGCTGGAGTTTGTCAACACACAGTTGTTGCTCGCCCCTCCCCCTGGTCATGGGCCTGAACACACTCATTTCTCCAGGGACTTCTGCTCCATGTAAAATGCATACATACATACACGCAAACACAGACACAACTTAAATTTTATGGCTAGTTCTGCATAGACTCCTGCAAAGGCAGGTATTACCCTTTCCTGTGCGTACATACACAGCCCAAGTATGAGTTGAGAGCAACCCAGGAACATGTATGCAGCATGTGGTTCATAGTCACATGCGTGCACATGGTAGCATGCCACATGTGGTTTAAACACAGTTACAATACAAATATTGTTGTGAACACATAGACATGATCAAAGTTACACTCATATTCACATAATAGGCTCCAGTGATACACACAACACACACAGGCATGCACACCTCATCATCTGGCAAGTTTTGTATCAGAATACTAATGCACAAGTACATACATAATGACATCCCTCCATGCTTAAGGAAAGCTAACTGTTCAAGCCCCCACACAATCAATAGGTGGAAAAAAGTTACATACATACATGCGCGCACACACACATGGCTGGAGTACAGGCCAGGCCTATGTGTATGCATACACACACATATGGATATATCGAAAATGAATGTATACGTTTACATGCATGTGCATATGTGTGTATACACATATGCATGTATATATACAAACACATACATACATAGATAGGTATGAGGCTAGGCCAGATCGCTGCTTGCACATTTCTGTATGCATCCATAGTGTGTACACACCTGGGATGGTGGCCTCTGGCCTCCTGCAAGTATAGGCCTTGATGCGTAGACCCAAGATCTTTGGCCTCATCTCATCCCTCAGAAGTCCCTGCTCTAAGGACCTTGAAAATCCAAAGCCTGCTTCCAACCATCTAGCTTTTGGGCAGAAAGGATGGTGGCTCTGAGGAAAGCCTTAGAGATGGCCTTAGGGGGAGTTGGGCTCAGCCAAGGCCTGTGAGTGAGGTAGCAGGGACTTGGCACTCACATCTCAAAAGAGTCATTTCCATGGGTCATGGGAGGCTTAAACTGGGTGGGCATGGCATTGTGGGATGAGCACTGACATAGGTACTGGGAACTCCTTTTTCCTCTTACTTAGAAGGAAAAGGGTGCCCTTCCTCCTGGCTGCTTTCTGGGGCCTCCCCTACATTGCTATAAATCTCTCTATGAGGGGCTTAGATTAAAGCAAGAGGGAGGGCAAAGACACAAGAGAATGTCCTGACATTTGAGAGTGTATGGGGATGGGGGGATGGGGGAGGAAAAGCCTGGACATTGTCACGGGGTGGGGGTGGGGGGAACAAGGATTCTTACAAGACTAAGCATTCCCACCCTCCAGGTATTGGAGCGGCCCTTTGTGTTCCTGGATGCTCCAAGGCCACAATAGCCACAGTTATGCTCTCAGAAGCCCCTGCTCAAATATATGAATATATATGCATATATAATTTATGCATATATACATATACATACATACATACATACATTTATATCCAGCAAAGAAAGCAGGTGTGACCTGCAAGCTAGATGCATCCTTCTATCACAAGTAAGATCTGATTGCTCCAAAGAGAAGTGACTTCCAAGGGGCACCTAGCTAAGAGGCTTAGCCAGGTTGCTGCACAAGCCAACAGGAGTGAGCTACCTCCTCACCTGCGCAGCCGCTGTGCACCTGCCAGGGCAGGAGGGGCAGGAGCAAACCTGATTCCCCAGGTAAGGACTTCCTGGACAGGCTTTGTGCCACCAGGGGTCTTCCCTGCTCAGCTAAGGCCTCCACATTTTCTGGGAGGAGCAGGCAGACCTGTAACCATGTGCACCCAAGCAAGTACACGCACACATAAGCTCTCACACTCGCACACACACACACACATAACTCTATGACAGCTTCCACATTTGGAGATGACAGATGTGCAAGGTAACAGCTCCATACCGCTGTGCAGCTGAGGGCCTGGTGTTGTGAATGGGATTATTTCCAGCAAGGCTCAGGGTGACTGCGTGAGCACACACGCTTGGGTGTGTTGTGTGTGTGTGTGTGTGTGTGTGTGTGTGTGTGTGTATGAGCGAGTGAGAGAGAGAGAGAGAGAGAGAGGCTTCTCCCACCATCATCATTCTCCCTCTGCTTAAATCTGCCTCACTCCATCTTGGGATCCTTCTGGGTGTTTTCCTCCTGGGCTTCCTGTTTCTGACCCCTTCCGTCTTGTGGTCCTGCTCACCCTCTCTCTGCCCTGGACTCACCTCTGTGTCTGCATCTGGATGCTTCAGAGAGAAGAGGGCATGTGCCTCCTCTCAAACCTCTCCCTTTCTTTCCCAGGTCCCTGTCTGTCTCACCCAGACAGGACACAGGACACAGAGATATATATGGCCCATTTTATTTCCAATATGCTGCTGCTGCTCCTGCCATTTGCACAGGGCTCCTGTTTAGAGCAGGTGAGGAAATGTTGTGCCCTAGGGTAGAGAAAGCAGCCCCCCCCCCGGACCCCCCTCCCCACCCCCACCCCGCTTGACTAAGCTTTCTTTTACCGTGATGTTTAATTCTGACTTCCCTCATGTATGGACAGATTAGCATTTTCAAAGCAGGCCTCCTGGGTCTCCCAAAATGTTCTGTATCCTCCCCCACTACAACACTGAACCTAAGCAGGATCTTTGCTCTGGCCTCACTATAATCCTGATCCTGGCCATATTTTGATCTCCCTTCCCTTCCCCTAATCTCTGAACCTGGGTCTTGAACTCAGGGCCTTGGTGCTTTTTTGCTCAATGCTGAACTCTACCATTTGAGCTACAGCTCCATTTCAATTAACCACCAAAGGTGGTTAACCACCTTTGGTGGTTAATTGGTAACTTTCCTGCCCAGGCTGGGTTTGAACCATGATCCTCAGATCTCAACCTCCTGAATAGCTAGGATTGTAGGCATGAGCTACTGTGCCCAGCCCATATATTGATTTGTAATTCTAACCTTGGCTCTGTTCCATGAACTTGCCCTCTTCTGAGGAGGGGCTGCCTTGAGGCTCTGGTTTCTGCCTATATCACTTAGGTATGTAAGATCTCAGTTCTCTCCTTAATGCTCTGGATCAAGTGGTTATACTTAATTAGAACCTAGCATTAAGGCGGAGCAATGGGCAATTTCTTTATTCTCCTCAAGTGATTCTGACAGCCCCACCCACTCCCAGGGTAAACATGGGTCTTTCTTCTAAGGATGATCCATGTAGAGGCTGGGTGAGGCCCATTCAGGGCTTAGCTGAGGCACCTAGTTCTCCTGCATGCTCTGCCTCATACCTGGCAGTAGGCCAAGGAAGCATCCATTTGCTAGATCACTCGTTCACTCACTGTCACATTCATTCAGGCCTCAATGTGCTATGTCTGGCTAAAGGATGTGGAATATACACACGGTCTGGTCTCTCATGACTGAGGCCTTGGATTCCTGGAAAAGGGCGAACCCCAGCCTCCATTTTAGCCTGAGTAGGAGGGGCAGCAGCTGAACTAAGACTTGAATGCGAGTGAGGGCCATGACTCCTGTGGCTGTAAGAGGACCTAGAGAGACCTCTCTTGTCCTGAGGTCCAGGGTGGAGGAAGCAGGCCCTGGGAACACATTACTGCTAGACAGCTTTCAGTTTCCTTGGCTGAGGCACCACTGAACCCTCCGGGCCAGCTGTAGAGAAGGCCTACATGGTGGTGGTGGTGGCTCTCCAAAGGAAGAAAAATATTTCTTTCATCTTTCCCCTCACATCCTCAGTACAAATAGCAGCCCAGGCTGTGCACTGGAGGCTCACTTCTGTATTCAGTGGTTGAAATCTGAGGATCACAGTTTGAAGATAGCCTGGGCAGGAAAGACTGTGAGACTCTTATCTTTGATTAACCATTAAAAAGCTGGCAGTGGGGCTATTGCTCTGGTGGTTGCGTACTAGCCTTAATAGAAAAAGCTAAGGGACAGTGCCCAGGCCTTGAGTTCAAGCTCCAGTACCAGCACAAAATAAATAAACAACCCCCCCAAAACAACAAAAAACTCCAAACAAACCAGAAATGCAGGTACTCCTAACATACACTAAGACCAAATAGACCTGAGGATGCCATTTTCTACAAGGGGGAATGAAGAAAAAGGTAGCAGAGGAGAGTCTTTCTGGGGAATAACATTAACTCCGGGGGGTGGAGGGAGGAAAGGTGGGCTCTACTTCAGTGGACTGAGAGACCCATTGTTCCTCCCTGCCTCCAGCATGGCATGGCAGGTAGAAGACTTGGGACTGGGGAAATTGGGAGCCAGGACATTTTTCTCCCTTTTCAGTACCCCCAGTGATCAAGCCTTCTTCAGCTGATACCAGAAGCTCAGACTGACTTTTCAGGTAATTTCTCAGCACATTGTCTAATGCTAGTCTACTTCCCCTCCACCTCTGCACCCCAGGTAACTGAGATGGAAGAAGGGGGACTGGATAGGCATCACACTGTGGGGTCTCCACTTTGGGCACCTGGAAATGCTTTTTGTGCAATTCCCTAGCCACATGGCATCCCCTGGGGGAGGGAGCACAACTGAGCTATGGGAGTTTACACAGGGTGCACACATTTGTCTTGTGCATCCGAATTGTTGCACAAACATGATCGCATATCAGGCCATGTACTGTGGGGAAGTATGTGGGTAAGAGTGGTCAGAAAGCAGTAGTATGCAGGGCCCATCTCCCCAGGATGAGACTTGGAAGAGAATAGAATGGAGCATGTTCTGAAGCAAATCATCCCCGTGGGTAAGTAGGAGCTGACACCTCCAGACTTGGCTAACAATGGGTGAGGAACATGTGTGCTTATTCATGGGACAGGAATTGGGAGGTGGGGGAAGCCCCTGACTAGACAGCTGCTCTGTGCTCATGGACAGAAATGCCAGAGGCCACTGGGGTGAGCCTGGAATATTACCTTCAGTCCCCAGCGCCTCATAGGCCAGCTGCAGGCCCCAGCTTAGGGGTATTAAAAAACAAAAACAAAAAACTGCCCAGCTCCTTTACATCAAAGACAAAGAGAAACCTTGTTTGCCTTTTGGCTAATCTGTGGCCCTACTTGCCCCGGCAGCTGGGCTCTGGGCATGTACAGGCATGTATTTATGTGTTCTTGCATGTGCTCATGTGTGGGGTGATCAAGGCCAGGATTTGAACTTTGAGGATACAGATGGTTAGCCCCTAGAGGCTGGCACAGAAGCCCTTCTGCCCCAGTGGAACGGGTGTCAGGGAGACTAAGTCTGGGGCTGGGATCAAGGTCCATGAAATCTCTGTGGGCAGAGACCATGGGTCATGGAAGAGGCTTTAGGATTGCCAGAGACAGAGACTCTAAGCCTTTCTGATCTCTCCCAGTTCTCCATGAGCCCCCTTGGAGTCTCCAGTCCTGGATTACAACCAACAGGCAGGCTTCCGTGGATTTCCAGGGCTCTTAAATCTCAGTGCGGAGAAGACAAACAGCAGACATGAGGACCTCGCCACCTTGTGGGGGTCTGCGGTACTCCTCACTAAGCCCTGGGTCTGCTGGAGCCTAAAGTCTGCTGACTACTCCAGTCATGGGAATGAGGGACCTGGGAGGAAACCACCCACCATTCACTAGGACAGAAGAAGCATCCCCAGCTGGCCCATCTCCACCTGTAGGGACTAAACCTGATGCCATACAATGCAGCCTAAACGTGCCTGACACATCTTAGATGACTACAGGAAGGAACCCCAGAGTTCATTTGCCCTAAAGCAACTGAAGTCCTAGAAGGGAGCTGGGCCCTGTCCAAGATCTGTACTGAAAGTTTCCAACTCTTAAGCTCATTTGTTCTCCTCTGAGTACAAGACAAGTTATCAAGTTAGAACTTCAGTCACCTGAAGAGGCCTGCAACAGGGGCAGAGCAACAGGGGTCCTTGTCACAGATCAGTAAGGACAGGATGTCTGGGCCTTCAGAAAAGGGGAGGCTGCTCGAAGGGCTCTCGGACGTGATGCTAAAAACAACAAATAAACAACCCCAGCTACTTAGTAGGCAGAGATTGGGAAGACTATGGTTTGAGGCTATCTGGGCAAAATTCGTGAGTCCCTAAGTCAGTCAGCAAGCAGTGCATGGTAGCTCACAACTATGATCCAAGCTACCTGGAAGGGATAAGTAGGCAGATCACAGTCTAAGTCTGGCACCAAGCAAAACCTCAAGACTTCATTCCCCAAACAAAAAACAAAATAGGTAGCTCAAGTGGTAGGCTAGTTCAAATTCCAGGAGAAAGAGAGACAGAGAAAGAGGGAGGGAAGAAGGGAGAGAGAGGAAGAAAGAAAGGGAGGGAGGGAAAGAAAACCAGGTGCTTCATTATGGGGGGGGGGCGGGAGTACCCATGACTCAAGCCTGTAATCCTAGTTAGTCAAGAGGATCATGAAGGTTGAAGTTCAAGAACAGCTGGGTCAGAAAAGTTCATTAGACTCCATCTCCAAAATAAACTGCAAAAAGTAGGATTGAAGTTCATGGGTCAAGTGACAGAGCACTAGCCTGGTCCCAAGTCCAAACTCCAGTGCTGTAATAAAGAAATAATAACAAAACTAAATAATGTATCATTTATGGGAGACTTATAATCAATCTATGGATGCAATTTGTTTATAGACATTAGTCTATAGACATCAGTCACAATAATGACCCTTGTAGTACATGCATTACGATCCTTATTTTACTTTTCCTTTCTTTTTTCTTTTAAAGTGGTACTGCAGCTTGAACTTGGGGCCTTGCATTTGCCAGCAGGTGCTCTATCACTAAAGTCATACCCTCAGCCCTACAATCCATTTTTCAGGGACAAAAAGCACATTGCTCTGTCTTACCAACTACTAAGTGTAGAGCAGGGATCTGAGCCCAGCCATTTTAATTCTAATGAGATTGAGGCCTTTGCTGGGCAAGGTGAGCACAAAAATTGCTTGCTCCCACCTAGCGAATCCCGTTCTTGCTGTTTCTGCCTAGGACCAGCCCTCCAACAAGGGTGGCTGTTACTTCTCCAGGAGGCACAGCCTCAGGGCGCCCTCTGCTGGAAACAAGAAGCATCAAGTAGATTGCCTTCTCCACAATCAGGTGCAAGATAGTAAATAGAGTCCTGACCTTAGCTGGTAGGGAACTACATTCCCTCCTCCCCCAAAAGACATAAGCCATGGGCCAGTAGCAGATCACCACCACTGCAGAATGCCAAGTCCAACCCAGGTCTATCAAACAGCAGGATCGGACTTCTCAGGGCTTCCATCTTGGAACCTTATCCATCCTATCAAACTGCATGTGGGTTCCAAACCTACCCCACTGAGGACCAGGACTATGGGCTTCAGGAACAATGCTAACAGGGCTCATCCCAGGAGCAGGGATCCATTTAGAGCACTTCCATGTGGGCAGTAGAATGGGGAATGCAAAGGAGCAGCAGGGAAAGGGCACAATGGAAGGGCTGTGGGGAGGCAGGCAGAATGCTGGGCCCAAAAGGATGGCTATTCTCTGAATAGTTCTAGAGTGAAAAGGGTAGTAAATTGGGTCAGTGTGGACAAAAGCATGAAGAACAGGTGCCTTGGCATATCCACCCTGGACAACTTCATGCCACTGAGTGGGCCTCAGTAAGAGCAGCTCCAGGACTGCTACCCAGGAAATAAGGGCAGTATTAAAGTTTGGGTTAATTGCTTCAGCAACCTCAAGTTAATTAACGTTGGGTTAATTGCTTAGTCAACCTCAAGTTAGTCATGGGATCTCAGGAAGTGGAGGAAGCAGGCATTAATGAAGGACAGCCCGTATTCCCGTTGTATCTGCTTTTGCCATTTTCATACTGGAGCAGAGGGAAGGACAGTGGATTCTGGAGGATGAAGGTGTTAGAAGAATACAAAATTCAACAGGTTCCGCTACCTGAAATACAGGCATCCAAGACAGAAACAACTTGCAGTCCTTCCTTCATGCCTTACACAGGCTCTCCTGTTTCACACTAGAGCACCACACCTCTCTCTACAGACTAGTCAAAGGCAAGAGATCCGAACTCTTGTCTTCTGTGTTAGCTTCTTTTCCTGCGGTCCTCCCTAAAATTCTGTTCCTGAGGACAGGGAGCTCCAACACTTACAACCTCCCTTTCAAGCCTATCCAGAGGCCTCATTACCAGGCAGCACAATAGACCTCTAACAACTGGTAATGCCAGCCACTTCCAGCTGGCAGAGTCTGAGGCAGAACAGTATGTGTGAGGGTTCATCTGTGTGAGGGAGGGTGGGGATGGCCACTGGGGCATGACGTGGGCAGTCCCAGGCTGCCCATTCCTGAAGGAATGCCTGAAAGTACGAAAGAAAGGCCAGGAAGCCAGACATAAGTTTATTTGTCATAGAAGTCCACATGGGCTCCAGACTGGAATGAGTCTGATTGAAGCAAGCTCAGCAGCTTCTGGGCTGATGTCTTGCAATCTACCAGCTCCCCCTTTGACTTCAGCTCCTGCAGACTTTTTCGCAAGTTTGGGTCCAGAGAGGTCTCCCGGGCCAATTGCTGCATGTCTGTGTCCAGGGGACCTAGATAATGAACAGCAGAAGATAAAAATGGAAGGTCATGGGTTCCTCACTGCATGTGGAGGATAGAGCTGAGTCAGGCCTGCCAGAGGCAGCTGAAGTCTGGCCTGTCATTTCCCTAACAACCTTTCCCACCTCTCTACCTGCAGTTTTGGAAGTTCCTTCCCACTTGCTCATATCCAAGTGTCATTCAAAGGTCAATGTCCAGCTCAGCTACCTCTAATATCCTAGTCTTGACTTGTTCCATTATTTTCTTTTTCCCCCTTCTTGGCTTACTCAGGGGCTGAGCTTTTTTTTTTTTTTTTTGCCAGGGCTCTATCACTTGAGCTCTACTTCTGGATTTTGGGCAATTAATTGGAGATAAGAGTCTCATAGAGTTTTAAGCCTGGGCTGGCTTTGAACTAACATTCACAGATCTTAGCCTCTAGAGTAGCTAGGATTACAAGTGTAAGTCATGGGTACTAGACTTTTTTTTTTTTTTTAAGATACTGGGAGGGACCTGAACTCATGCTTTCACTTGGCTTTTTTGCTCATGGCTAGCATTCTACCATTCAATCCACATCTCCAGTTCACAAAATCCTGGCTTTTACAGTTTTCCTGTCACAAGAGGGTATCAGACAAGTATATATGTGAAAGTACCACAGCGTGATAAGTTCATTATAGTAATTAGAAGGGTTACCAGTTAGATGATTCTTCACTATCCTTTTCATATGTATTATCTCATTCAGTCCCCCAAACTACCCTGTGAGAAAGGTATCATCTTCCTCATTTCACAATGAGGAAAGGCAGTTCAGGTCCAGAATATGGATCTTACTCTTCTCTCATATTCCAACTAGTATGTAAGACTCCTGCCCCACTTCCTAGTCCACTCAACTCCTTACCCTTTCTCTATATCTCCTGTCAGCTCTAACTTCCATGGAGTCTTAATCTCCCTGAAGATGAGGAGTATTCAGAGAAAATACATTCTGTGGGACCTTTCCTAAGGACTAACCCACCCAAAGGACCAATCAGATCTAGAAGACAAGAATGGTAGTACCCCCTACCTACCTGGGGCATAGTTCAGCACCCTCACACTAGGTTCTTCTGCGGCCAGGACATTGCACATCATGTTACGAGCAGCCTTTCCAGAGCAATACAATGCCCAGCCCTTGAAGGGCTTCAGAGCACTGATGGATGATATGTTAACCACAGTCCTGCTGAAGCCAGGGCAGTCAGGGAAGGACTTCAGGATGCCAGCAGTCAGGCACAGCATGGAGGTCAAGTTCAAAGCCCAGTAGCTGTTCACTTCGGCGGGGTCGTCTGTGTTCAGGAAGCCTTTGGAGACATCTCCTAGAGTGGCTGAAAAACCAGACCACAGAAATAACAAGGTTCTTTCTCCTCCCTCACCACTCCCCAAATTCCTCCAGGTGGCCCCTTCTCATCCAGACCCAGAGCGTCTTCTAGCACTTTGCAAGGCTCTTCCCTCTTTGGCCAGTTGTGCAGATAGGCCAGGGAACCACCAACCATCCTAGTTGCAGGCTGAGAGGACACCGGGCCTTGCCGGCCACCTAGGGATCAGGGCTCGGGGCCGCCACGTCCTAACTCCCGGACGCCGCTAGAGGGCGCTGCGGAAGGCGGCCCAGAAAGTTCGGCCGGTGACTTGGGGAAGCAGGCCCCAACGCCCCGGGTCCTTCGTCCGCGACGCCCCTCCTTCGCCGGCCGCTCACGCGGGATCTCCCGGGGAGGGCGCGATCCGCGGCGGGTCCGCCTCGCCCGCACCCCCGGGACAGGGGTCTTACCCGCATTGTTGATGAGTAGCAGACGCTGCAGCCCCTCAGGCCTGGGGAGCTCGCGCACGGCGCCCAGCAGCCGCTGCAGGTCGGCCTCTGAGCCCAGGTCCGCCGGCACCCGCAGCACGCGCAGGCCGGGCCGCTCGGCGCCCAGCTCGGCCTCCAGCTGCCGCAGCGCCTCGTCATTACGGGCGCTGAGGAGCAGCACCGAACCGGGCGACAGCAGCCGGGCCAGGAGCGGGGCCAGCGCGCGGCCAAAGCCGCGGGACGCCCCGGTCAGCACGCACACGGCGCGGCCCAGACCGCCCTGCTGGCGGCTGCCGCCCTCCATGTTTGGGATCTGAGACCGGACCGGGGCGGGCGGCCGCGGCCGGGCGGAGCAGGGGCGGGACCGGAGGGTTCCAGACGCCCAGGCGGGTGACCAGGTTCTCCCAATCCGCAGTGGGGGGACGGAAGTGCGGTAGCGGATCGACCCGAATCGGCGCGAAAAGCAGGAAGTACCGCCCCACCCTTCCCGCGTCATCCCGCCACGCTCACCCCCTGGTGGGACACGTGCTCTGCTTCCCTCCCGTTCCCCCCCCCCCCCCCGGAGGCCTCGCCACGTGCTGGGCATCCATGCACAAGGCCAGTGACAGCCCTGAAGTGAGCCCTCGCCAAGTAAATTCGAGGCGAGCTCCTTGCCCTCTGGGGGGCTTTCTTTGGGGAGAACCTGCCCCCTCCTCCCGGAGCTTTCTCTGGGAGAACCACAGTCAATCTTCCAAGTTATACAAAGCCGGTTTTCCTCTTCCTTTGCCAATACAGTTGGCTCACACCTGTCATCCTAGCTCCTCAGGAGGCTGAGATCTGGAGGATTGTGCTTTGAGGCCAATCTGTGTAGAAAAGCCTCTAAGACTTTCCATCTCCAAAATAACCAGCCAAGATCAGGGGTGGAGGCGTCCCTCAAGTGGTAGAGCCCTGGGTTCCACCTCAGCACCACCAACAACCAAAACTTCACACCTTCTCCCACTCAGTAGGCTATGTTGTGCCCATTCTCTCCCCTCTCTAGGTTTGCCGAGTCTTCTTTCACTCACTCATATTCTCTAGGATTCTGCACCAAGGGATTCTATTACCTCCCCAGGCCTTAGGAGGCAGGTTGGTGAAGGCTCAGAACCATTCAGTAATGCACTGGACATTATTGAACTGCTTTCCACCATGTGCTAGGCTTTGAAGTTTCTTCTGAACCTAGCTGCACCCAGGAGGAGCCACTGGGGAACAGCAGGAGGCACAGTGGTTTGCTTAGCCTGGAAGAGAGCTGGAGAAGTTCTTCCTTTTGGAGGAAGATGTTTATCCCCTTCTAAGACACCATACTACCATCTTACACAACATAATCTGCGCATGTCTTTTTACAACAGCACAGTGGTTTACATATTGTCTATACAGTGGACTTACTGAGGAATTTCACAAATACTGTGTCTCACAGGCCTGGCTTTAGAATTTTGTAAAGACCAAGTGATTCTGGAAATGAGCAAAATAGCAGCCAGCACTCACAAGTTCCTAGAGGTACAAATTTTGAAATATGTAAAAATGGTACTATAGGCCTAGGTCTGACAAAGGGCGTTAGTAGAGGAATTGGCTACATTTGATTCAAGAGCTCTAAGATTAAGCTGCTATGGTGGTACACACCTGTAATCTCAACATTCAGGAGACCAAGGCAGAAGAATTTTGTGTTCAAGGACAGACTGAGCTACATAGTGAGATGCTCTCAGAAAACTAAAGGGATGCATGTAGTTTGGTGGTAGAGCACTTGCCCAGTTTTAAGCAGTGAACATGTTATGTAAGAGACATAAGGACATGCTATATCCTTGATGAGAAAACTACTGAAGTATTTAGAAGTAAAAGCACATCATATCTACCACATACTCTCAAATCCATTAGAGAAAAGTAAATGAGTAAATCTAATATGGAAAAATTGTGAGCATGTAGACAAACTGAATTATTCCTGTGCAGTTCCTTATTCTGTCAGCCTTTTCAAAGACTGAAATTATTTTTTGTCTTTGTTTTTTGCTCTATTTTTGCCAGTCCTGGGGCTTGAACTCAGGGCCTGAGCACTGTCCTTGGCTTCTTTTTGCTCAAGGTAGCATTCTACCACTTGAGCCACAGCACCAGTTCCAGCTTTTTCTATATATGTGATGCTGAGGAATCGAACCCTAGGGCTTCATGTATATGAGGTGAACACTTTACCACTAAGCCATATTCCCAGCCCCTGAAATTATTTTTAAGTAACCAAATATTTAAAGTGAATCATACTTACAAGTCAATAGAAGAAGGACAAATATCCCATTAAACAATGAGCACAGGCTCTTCAAAGACATTTCTCTAAAGAGCATATATAAATGATTGTTAAGAACATGAAGGCATATTCAACGTCTGTATTAACAGTCTCTGAGGGAATAGAATCAATAGCAGATAAGATAGATGGATGGATGGAGACAGAGGGGGATATATTTAGGAGGGGATTCATTGGATTGGCTTGCACAGTTGATGGTTGGATAATCCCGCAATGGCTGTGTGCACATGGATACCTAGAGAACCCAAGTAGATGCGTAGTCCAAGAAGCTGAAAGCCTTAGAACAAGGGGCACCAGTGATGCAGTCATCCACTCCAAGACTGAAGGCCTTGAGAGCCAGGCCCAGTGTAATTCTAGCAACCCAGGAGGCTGAAATCTGAGCATTTTGGGTTGAAGCCAGCCTCGGAAGATAAATCCAAGAGACACTTATCTCCAGTTAACCACCAAAGAGCTGAAAGTGAATATGTGACTTACATGGTAGAATGCCAGCTTTAGAAGGAGGAGGAGGAGGAGAGGAGGAGGAGGAGGAGGAGGAGGAGGAGGAGGAGGAGGAGGAGGAGGAGGAGGAGGAGGAGGAGGAGGAGGAAGGAAGGAAGGAAGGAAGGAAGGAAGGAAGGAAGGAAGGAAGGAAGGAAGGAAGGAAGGAAGGAAGGAAGAAAGAAGGAGAAGAACTGAGCACTGGTGGCTCATGCCTGTAATCCTAGCTACTCGGGAGGGTGAGATCTGAGGATTGCAGTTCAAAGCCAGCACAGGTAGAAAAGTCTGTGAGACTCTTATCTCCAATTAACTACCAGAAAACCAGAAGTGGAGCTGTGGCTTAAGAGAGAGCCTCAAGAGAACAAACACCACAAAAAACACCTCAGGGACAGTGCCCAGGCCACGAGTTCATGCCCTAAGACCAGCACATTCACACACAAAAGGCCAAGCAAGAATATAAGGCTTGAGTTCAAGCTTCAGCATGTGTGCATGCATGCGTGCACATGCGCATGCGTGTGCTTACACACACACACACACACTCTGAAGACCTGGAAGCTTTCTGGAGTGTGAGTCCTTGAAACGCTGAAGAAGCTGGAGCCTGCTCTTCCCAGGCAAGGGCAGCAGCAGCAGATGAACTTGATCAGAAGGAGTAGAGCTTGCACACGCTAGCCAGCTTTCTCCTTTGCCACTTGTATTCTGTTTGGATCCCTGGTCTGCTGGGTGGCATTGCCCACGTTCAGGGCAGGTCTTTGCCTCTTAGTTGCATCCCACGTGGCAGCCTCTGGAAACACTCTCACAGACAGCCCCATCAGTGTGCTTCACTACCCTGTCAGGCATCTCTCAATCCAATCAAGCTGCCAATAAAGATGAACCATCAACATCATTAACCATCAGAGAAATGCAAATAAAGCCCAAAATATCACTTCACATTCATTAGGACAGCTGTAGGATTAGAAAATAAAAGGAACAAGTGTTGGCAAGGGTGCAGAAGAATTAGAAACCTCATAAAATAATCAAATTGCTTTAGTTGACGAGGAGTCAGTTTATCAAAAAAATCAGCTAACAAATGTAGAAGAAGTGATAGAATTAAAAAGATCACCATTTTTGCAATCTGTAATAAAATAACTGATTCAGTAAAAAACTATGATGATTCACTATGATGAATGAAACATTAGATGAAAAATTAATGGGGAAATTTACAACAAATGGGTAGAAATATAGAAAGCTGAATTTGTTGATTAGCTTGGATACCTCAGTGAGCAAACCACACTTAGGTAGATTTTTTTTCCTCCCCTCTGGTACTGGGGCTTAAAGTTAGGGCTTGAGCACTGTTTCTTCGTTCAACCACATGAGCCACAGCCCACTTCTGGCTTTTGGAGAGAAAAGTCTTAAAGACTTTCCTTCTCAAGCTTGCTTTGAACCTTGATTCTCAGAGCTCAGCATCCTAAGTGGCTAGAATTTCAGACATGAGCCACTAGTGCCTAGCGCATGCAGTTTTGCATGTCTTTGGGTGTGATACAATGCTAAGTCTATAATAATGTCTGTAGAGTGTTTGGACAGGGAGAATAAATTTAAAAAGCAGAAAAAATCAGAACATGAGATTTTTGGGTCAAACGCATGCAAAAAGGTATGAGAGACTGCTTTGTATTAGGAACATAATGGCTGAATAGGGGTCTGAATGAATTCTGGCTCAACCAAACTGATGTAAAAATACCTTTCCCCCCAGTGCTATGATAGCACCCAGGGCTTTGTGCATGCTAGGCAAATGCTCTACTAATGAGCCACATGCCAGCCTAGTAATACACTTTTGCAGTGTGTGAGGGGGTTTGATATAGACTAGGTAATGATGTCAAAGTTTTTAAAAAAGAGTTTTATTGGCATATATTATTGTATATGGGGTGTTTATTGCAACTTTTCTATAAATATATCAGTGTATCCCGATAAATTGCAAACCTTTATAGGCGTAATTAAGTTAATATTCTCAAGAGGACTTCACCTGAGATTATGGGATGGGCCTCAAATTCAATAATCCTTACAAGAAAGAGGAGAAGACACAGCCACAGAGTGGACTATGAAAGGCAACACAAGAGTGGAACATGGATTGAAGTGATGCAGCCACTAGTCAAGGACTGCCTGGAGCCACCAGAAGTGGAAGGGCCTAGAAATCCACCTTCCCCGGAGCTGGGAGTATGGCCTAGTGGCAAGAGTGCTTGCCTCCTACACATGAAGCTCTCAGTTCGATTCCCCAGCACCACATATATGGAAAATGGCCAGAGGGGGCGCTGTGGCTCAAGTGGCAGAGTGCTAGCCTTGAGCAAAAAGAGGCCAGGGACAGTGCTCAGGCCCTGAGTCCAAGGCCCAGGACTGGCCAGAAAAAAAAAAAAAAAAGAAATCCACCTTCCCTGGAATGTTTAGGATGAGGGCAGCCCAGTTGATACCTTGCTCTTGGGCTTTCATCCTCCAGAAACTGCCAAAACCTGAAATTGTGTTTAGATGACTGGTTTGGGAAAGGGAAATGGGAAGGGAGAATGACTCCAATCAAGATGCATTGTAGCTGGGCACTGGTGGGTCCATCTGTAATCCTAGCTACTCCGAAGGTTGAGATCTCAGAATTTCAATTAAAAGCCAGTCTTGGCAGAAAAGTCCACGAGACTTTTAGTTCCAATAACCTACCAAAAAGACAGCCATGGAGCTGTGGCTCAAGTGGCAGAGTGCTAGCCTTGAGGAAAAGAAGCTCAGGCACAGTGCCCAGGCCCTGAGTTCAAGCCCCAGGACTGGTACACATGCATGCACACACACACACACACACACACACACACACACAGCATTGTGTACATAAATGGACATATTAAAATGAAATCCCATTGTATAACTAGTTGATGCTAACTAAAGCTAAATGAAAATTGATTAAGTTACCCATTTGGTGGTAATTTATTGCCACATCCCCATAAAACAAATAGGCATATTATTGTATACACATATACACAAATAGTAGTCAAACTAGATGTAATTTATTTATGTATTTCACAAAATTTCCACAGTAAAGATAAGAAGGTTAGCAAATTTTATATCAGGCAAGATAAAATTTGAGCTAAAAGTTAAAGGTTCTCATGGCAATTGCAAAGCTCCTCCTCCTGGATTCCCACATAAGAGGAGCCCTGCCCAGAGGGGAGGATGATAAGAAACGAGATGAAAACATGCGCACACCACTCTGTGAATGCAGTGTCTTCCAGCTTTCAGGGGCTGGAGATTACAGTGTCATTGTTTAGATCTAAAGGCTTGGTCTCCAGCCTATGGCAGTCTGAGATGGTGGAGCCTCTGGAAAGTGGAATGTTTAGTAGGAGAAAGTTAGGTCATGGGGAAAGGTATACTCCAGGGGGATAGTGAACCTCTGATCTTTTTTTTCCCTTTCAATTTCCTGGCTGCCATGACATGCTCCACTATTATGTTCTCTTGCCACAGGCCAGAAACAACAGAGCCAACTGACTATGGACCCTTGAAATGGATCCTCTGACACTGAACCCCAAACAATCATCCCCCCTTTATTTTTGTCTTCTGTGAGTCTTGAAGTTGGGCCTGGGTGCTGTCCCTGAGCTCTTTTGCACAAGCCCAGCACTCTGCCACTTTGAGCCACAGCACCACTTCTGCTTTTCTGATGGTTAAGTAGAGATCTAAGTCTCATGGACTTCCCTGCCTGGGCTGGCTTCGAACCGCGATGCTCAGATCTCAGCCTCCTAAGCAGCTAGGACGACAGGCACAAGCCACCGGCGCCAGCTGCATTTGCTCCTTTTACAATCTCCTTGTGTTGGTAAAGCAGGCATGGAATCTGGAAGGGGAAAGTGGGTCCACTTCTCTTCGGAATTCTCGCTGCGCCATCTCCCCAGGCCCCCACACCCGCCTGCCTCACAGGAGGCTCTGTCCCCCGGGAGGATGGGGTCACTGTCTTGGAAAGACAGCCTGCCAGAGGCCGCCACCCCACAGAATACCCCCCCTCCCCCGCCCCCGTCCCAGCGCGGTGTCCGCCGAAGCCACCAGCCCACCACTAGGTGGCGCCAAGATGCAATTGAGACCTGCTGGATTGGCCAGCAGCGGTGTAACGAGAGGGGCTGCGAGCCGGTCTGGGAAGAGCTCTTACTGGGTGCACTAGCTCTTCCCTGGGCATGGAAACTGCCCTGAAAACCTGAGAAAACTACCTTTTAGAGCCAAAGTGGACATTCTTACTGGGAGCCTTTAAGCCTTGCAGAAATCATCCCTGGACTTCCTGGCGAGGGAATAAGGTTGTCCAAGGATTAGAAGGGTTGAGATAAACCCATGTTTCCTAGGATCCTAAGGTAATCAGGGAAAATGCAAACGTTTATCTTTGTCCAGGAGGAGCTGGGTGACTGGGCGAGTCAAAGTGGCCTGGGGGACTGGTCCCCAATGCTTGTGCCCAAACCTGGAAAGCTCTTACTATAAAACTGTACCAAGTGATAAAAGGCCTGGAGAGTACAGTGTCACGCCTATCAGTGGATGACATTTGGCTCCCAGATAAGTGTCAGAAGACCTTCCCTTCAAGTTGCAAATATGCCTATGTCTTAGACACACTCCTGGGGAGAAAGTAGGAAGGTAGAAACACTAGTTGAGAAAAATTGCAAAAGAAAAAGCAAAACACTTTCAGAAATGACCAAGCTTACCTGGTGGTGTCAATTTGTGTATGTGTGTGTTTGTGTGTGTGTGTGTATGTGTTGTTTTGAATGGGCATTGGAGGAATAGATACTTAATGTAGAGGAAGTGTGTGTACTAGAGTAGAATGGAAAGTTACATGATTTTACAGAACTTAAATCTCTATGACCTGTGAAATGAATATTGGCTCCAAAGTTTCATAAATATTAATTGCATAAGAGCAAATTCCAAGAAGCAGAAATTATATAGACTGAATGCTCTAGCCAGTCAAAACAAAATAAAGCAAAATCATTTGAAAATTGGGAAGAGTATCCGTTTTCATTAAAGAGAAATCAAGATTACCATATCAGATTCCTTAGAGAAAGAATGAATAAGAAATACAGCATAAAGTCTAAGTTACATAGACAGATCTATGCTTAAAGATATATCCTGAGATGTAAGCTGGGTAATCATGGCTCACTCCTTTAGTTCTAACTATTCAGGGGGTTTGTGACCTGGAGGGGTGAAAGACTTGCCCATAGGCACTCAGCTAACCCAATGTCTCTTGCTCAGCTACAAGTTTAAAGGAGATGTGTATGGTTCCAGGGGTACTGGCTTTGTATTTATCCTACATTCTCTTGTGATAGTAAAGTTCTTTTTTCTCATTCCTGTTGTATGCAGCAAAAAAAAAAAAGTACAGTAATATATGTGCTTCTCTTATTTTTAGGGGGATGAGGGAGATGGAGGGAGCTTCACCACTGCATTGTAGTGAAAGGGCCACAAGGTGGCAGCAAAGTCCCAAGCTTTTCTGCTGACCCCAGGTGCAATAAGTAGCCTTCTTCCAGAATCTGCACAAGGTGAGCCAGTCTCCTTGTACTCCATATCCTTTGGTCCTCAGGCTAGCTTTCTGTCATTCCACACCTCTGTCTCCCACAAAACAAGCAACACGGCCCTGTTTTGCTTTAAACTACCACATTGCTAATACACATTGAACTCTACTGAGGTTCGATTCTAAATATAAACCACATCAAGCAACCACATCATACTAGATGGCGTGACAATTTTGTTTCATAAAGGGTTTATTTTGATTTGTGAGTAAAACAAAATTTCCTGAGTTGTCACTTCATTTCTCCCTCAAATTTTGGCATCTAGACTTAAGAGAAATCCGTGGAGATGTCAGAAAGATGAGGAGATTAAGTCCTAAACCTGGCCTCCTGTGCCTCCAAGTAGCCCTGCCTGTGTTTGTCTGCAATAGCATCAGGTCCTCCAAGATCTGAGGGGATTTCCTGTCATTTGTGCCTTTTTTGTTCTATGTTTCACAGAGCTTTGTAGGGAATTTGCAAGAAGCTGTCTTGAAGACTGATGGCCACAATATCCTTTGAAAACACACCTGACTGAATCATTGAGTCTTCAGGAACCCCTGTATATTTCATTTCAAGGTTCCTTGAGTTGACAGGGACAGAAGCATTGTCCCTTCTCTTACCTCTTCTCATTATTCTTCATGAAAGCTCCTAACATGGATCAAAATCAGATAGTGAGGCAGAAGCTGAACAAGGTAAGGTAAGGAATGAAAGGATGAAAAACGTTACTTGTGGTAGCAGTAGAGGATCAATCAAAAGAGATTAGCTCATTGGATTTTTTTAAAAAAATTATATTTGTTGTAAATATTAAGGTGTTGAATAGAGAGGTTACCATTTCATAAGTCAGGTTAGGAATACATTTCTTTATGAACAATGTCACCCTTTCCTTTACTTTCCCCCAGCTCAGATTTGTATTTTGAAAAATATTCTGAGCCTAGGGCTGGTGTCTCATGCCTGTAAACCTAGCTACTCAGGAGGTTGAGATCTGAGGATCATGACTCCAAACCAACCTGGGCAGAAAAGTCAGTGACTCTTATCTCCAGTGAACCACCAAAAAGCCAGAACTGGATATGTGCCTCAAGTAGTGGAGTGGTAGCTTTGAGCAGAAAAGCTAAGGGACAGCACCCAGGACCTCCCTGAGTTCAAGCTCCAGTGTGTGTGTGGGGGGGGGGGGGGAGCACAGGGAATCTATAGCCAGGTGTTGGTGGCTCACAGCTGTGATCCTAGCTACTCAGAAGCTTGAGATCTGAAGATGGCTCAAAGCCAGCCAGGACAAGTCCATGAGAATCTTACCTCCAATTAATCACCCAAAAAGCCAGAAGTGAAGCTATGATTCAAGTGGTAAAGCACACCCTGAGCAAAAAAAAAGCTCAGAGACAATGCCCAGCCCAGCCCCCCCCTTTCCCCCCCCCACCCAATCTGTAAGATGAGTTGGAGGAGGCTTAGCATACTAGGAAAAGGTATGGTGTCAGGACGGGAGCTCCTGGTGGCAGGAAGGTGGGGTCCAGGCAGCTGTGGAGCTGTGTTTGCGATGTGGGGAGAAGGCAGGCAGCGATGAAAGCAGTGCTTGTGCTCACAGTTCAAGTCCAAAGCAATTCCCCCATGAGCATGCTCACCTGCTCACTTCTCACCTTGGTCTCCACCTCTCTGCCTCCTTCCTGTGCTGATGCACATCTGCATGGAAACTGGTGGGTGCAGGTCCACGTCCTACCTGAGAAATCTGCGTTGTCGACCATCTTGCAGGGGGAACCCAGGGCTGGGTGGCCCTGGGTAGGAGATACAGCTGCCGAAGTTGAGATGAGTAGAGTGATAGCCGGTGGCGCTCAGGAAGCCTGGCATTCAGCTAGCCAGGCCCTCCCTGGTGGCACCTGGAGCAGAGCTACTGGCCGCCCCTCTGGAGTCCCAGCTCCCTGGAGAAGCTGCACCAGAGTGCCATGGTGACAGTGGGGGGCCTCCGTGCCCCAAGGACCCAGCATGCCATGGGGAAAGGAGGCCTGGGAGCAGAGACCCCTGGGCTTTCTGCATGGCTACTTCGTTGTCTTGGTGACAGACAAGGCTGGGCGGGGCTGTTTTCTCACTTCAGCCCTCCACAAAAGGGACGGGAAGAGGAGCTGAGGTCCAAAGAGGAGGGAATGCCGAGGCCTCGGTGAAAGGAATCATACAGGGAGAAGAGGGGTGGGGCCTCCTGGCAACAGAATCAAGAAAGTTTAAAAAATTAAAATAAATTTTAAAAAAATAGGAAGAGGGCTTGTTGCAAAGATACAAAAAACCCACCAGGAGTTTCCAATGGCCAAAGCTAGGACAATGTGAGAAGTGAAATGAAAATGTAGTATCAGATTACTATTCCAAATAGATACGTGTGTCCATAGTGATAAAAGGACATGCTTGACCTGGGGGTGCTTTTGGCTCACGCCTGTCATCCTAGCTACTCAGGTGGCTGAGATCAGAGGAAGGAAGTTCGAAGCCAGCAAGGGCTGGGAAATGGTAAAATTCTTATTTTCAATTAGCCATCAAAAAGCCTCTAGGTCATCCTAGAAGTAGATTTGTCAAGGTTCAGGTAGGACACATGTTAGATTGCTAAGATTTCAAACTGTGCATGTTAGGACAGGACTTTAGGGCCTGGTCTACGCAGTTTTGTTTGTATTTGCCAGTACTGATGCTTGCACCCAGGTCCTTGCACTGTTGCTTGGCTTTTTTTTTTTTTTTTTTTTCCCAAATGGCACTCTACCTCTTGAGTCACATCTTCAGTTCCACGTTCGCTAGTTAACTAGAGATATGAGTCTGTTGGATTTGTCTGCTCAGCCTGGCTTCCAACCTTGATCTTCAGATCTCCCTTTCTGTAAGTAGCTAGGATTACAGGTGCGAGCTGCCAGAATCTCGCCTGGTTGCAGGAATTTAAGGTAGGTCTCACAGGTTGCAGAACTGGCTAGGACTTGACAATTTGAAGTAGCTTTGGATGGCTGGATGCAGGTAGCATAAGGTCTTGAAGTGAATCTTGTAGTAAACAGTCATTTTTGCTGATTCATGGTCTTATCTTCCCAGAACAGGAATTTCCTGGCAACCAATTTTAAGTTATTGTCACTTGTTGCAGTGTTTAACATAAGGTCAGGACTTGTTCCAGTATTGTTTAATATAGGAAGAGGAATTATAGTGATAATCACCTCTCACTCCCAGACTCTAGCTGTTGTCTGGATTCTATCTTTTTACTCAAGCCCTTTAGTCAAATAGCATTTCCTCTCTCCTGTGTATCATTCATTCTCCTTTTTCTCTGGATCACTCTCATCTTGAAAAAAGCAAAGTCACTGGTCACTTCAACATCTATTCATTTAAACAAAATGTTCTTTCTTTTTGTCTAAATAATTTTTTACAGTATTTATTTTACAATGGAATCTTATGTAGCTCAAAGGTAGCTTCAAAGTCCCTTTTTATTTGGTCAATAAAAACTTAATTGTATTTATTTGTTTCTTATTTATTTTGTGGGTGACTTATTTGTTTCTTTACTTATTTATTTTGTGGACAGTTCTAGGGCTGAATTGAGGGCCTCACATTCTCACTTGGCTTTTTCAGTTAAGTCTAGTGCTCTACCACTTGACCTACATCTGCACTTCCAACTTTTCACCAGCTAACTAGAGATAAAAGTTGCATGAGTCTTATGGACTTTTCTGCCCAGGTTGTCTTTGTTAGCATTTCTCCCACCTCAGGTCCTCAGCTCCTCCCATTAGCCCCAAGATCCACCCATACATAAACTTCCTGCCCTAGAGCTATAAAGGGCCACTCCCACTCACCCTTCAGACCTACCTACTTCCCCTTTAGCCCCAGAGCTATATAAGTAAGCTACCACCTGGATAAGGTGCAGAAGCCAGTCCCACTAATAAACCTTATAAACCTTCTCCTGTCTGTGACTATCTCTGCATGGTCCCCTGGGATGGCTGGGACATATCCTTTCAATCTTTAAGTCTCATTCTTCAGATCTCAGCCTCTTGAGTAGCTAGGATTACTAGTGTGAACCATGAATAGCCTCTTCATTCTTCTGCCTCCACCTCCCAAGGTGTGCATCATTATTCATGCCAATCCCTAATGCAAAGTCCTACATTCTGCATTTAAGTTTAAACATTTTAGATATATTCTAAAAGATTTTTATCTTTATTTTTTTATTTTATTTTATTTTTTTGCCAGTCCTGGGCCTTGGACTCAGGGCCTGGACACTGTCCCTGGCTTCTTCCCGCTCAAGGCTAGCACTCTGCCACTTGAGCCACAGCACCGCTTCTGGCCGTTTTCTGTATATGTGGTGCTGGGGAATCGAACCTAGGGCCTCGTGTATCCGAGGCAGGCACTCTTGCCACTAGGCCATATCCCCAGCCCCCTTTATCTTTATTTTTGGCCAACACATACTGTGTATGTTAATAGGACTCAATATAAAGTATGTATGTATGTGTTTGCGTGTTTATAGTGTCCACTAATTAAATTCAACCCTCCTTTATCTACCCTCTGTTTTCAACCTCTATTAATCACTATTTCATATTCAGGTCAACTTTTTTTTAGCTTGGACCTATTGTTGTGCCAAGTCGCGAGACGACCACCAAGAAGGCCACCGAGACTCAGACATTCCGAAATGCAAAAGCAAGGCAAGGCTTTATTCAAGCGAGCTGCAACTCGGGCCTCGTCCTCCCCACCGACACAGAGGAGGTTAGGAGGAAGCCCCGAGCTGTGATTACACAGGGCTTATAAAGGCAAAACAATCAGGTGTTCAAGCAAGCAAGATTAGGACACAGGTACAAATCTGATTGGCTCAGGGCTTGAGGCACTCTGGGGGCAGTCAGAGTTAAACATTCCCAGCGGTTAGAGTTCTAGACCGACTGGGCCCTAATGGGCTTGTCCTGGGTTTGCTCACAGGGCCTGCTTATCTCAGGTTCGCATGGTAAGGTGGGGTTCGCGTGGTAAAGTGGGGCCTGACTTCAAAGTCTGGCACTTCACTATGAGAGAACATGCAGTACTTGTCTTGAAAGAGCCGTCCATGGTTATCAAGTTCCTGACTCCATCCTCTATTCCAGCTGGCTCTCCCTCTGCTCTCTACAATCTCTCCTCTCTGGCCTTCTTTGAGCCCTCTTTTGATAGTTTCCCTTGATCATTCCATCCCACCCACTCTCTTCATAACACTGGCTACTTCTTGTCAGGAAGCTGTCTCTGAATGATCATTAATGATCTTGACAATGTGATGTCACTTCATCAGACACCTTGCCTGACTGTCCATCTAGACACTACTTGTGTGTAATATGGAGGTCAGATCTGGCCAGCACCATCACTGGCTATTAAGAGGTGTCAGATTGACTCTATTTCAGATTTGTTAAAGAGAGCAGAAGCCGACTCTATCTTCACTAAGATCTCCCAAGCCCTATCCAGGGAAGTTCCCCTTCACTGTGATAAGTTTGTGTAAACTGCTTGACCACCTGAGTAGTGGAACGTGCAAGGTTAAACCTGTGCACTCCCATGAGTAGGCGTATCCGCCTGCATCATGTGAGCCCCGCCAAATCCATGTGTCAAGTTTAACTAAAATGATAGGTTGGTTCAAACAGTTGCTATGAGGCAGATTGTAACTCCATTGGCCACCTGTGTGTGACCTGGCATGCTCTGTAAGTGTTGTAGCCTCATTGGCCAACCTGCGTGTGGCAGGCTTGACCATGTGGTATTTGCCTTTACAACCTGACCCCTAGTATGGCCCGGGGCACGCGGTCCCAGCTCCCGAGTCTGGGCTGTGACCCTGGCCAGTCAGTATACATTTAACTTCCCCAATAAATCCATCTTTTTACTTGAGACTGTCTCTGAATGGTGGACTCTTGGAGGGATGGGGGCCCCCCACGGGCCCCATTACATTGTGAACCTCTCCCTTGGGGGGAATCCCATTAGAGTGTAGGCTCTATGTTATCACTCCACTTACAGAACATTTACTTTAATTATTGTATACAACATATGATTGTACCTTTTACACTCACTTTTAAGTGTGTTCAATGGCACTAAGTATATTCACAACCATGGTTGCAACTGGTGCAACCATCCCACCCTCCTCCCATATCGAAACTCTCTACCCATGAACAATGATGCCAAGAGGGGCACAAAGGCTTAGTGCCTATGTGCATTGATCATGCAAAATAATAATTATGGAAATGAATTCCAGGAAATGGAATCAGGTTTTTTTTCTTTGTTGCTGTTTTTTATTTTCTTTTGGTCTTGCTTATTTGTTTTTATGTCTTAGGGAGGGTGAAGGGAGGCACAGAAATGGAGGGATAAAGAGCTAACAAATGCAGCAGTGGTACTCACTTGACACTATGTTGAAAATGAACTATACAACTTGTGGGTGGAGATGCGAGGGAAAAACAGAGAGAGCAAGGGAAGGGGTGACACTGTCCAGAAAGAAATGAACTCTTTACATGAATTTTGTAATTGTAACCCCTCTGTATATCACCTTTATAATAACAATAACAAGGGCTGGGGATATGGCCTAGAGGCAAGAGAGCTTGCCTCGTATACATGAGGCCCTGGGTTCAATTCCCCAGCACCACATATACAGAAAACAGCCAGAAGTGGCGCTGTGGCTCAAGTGGCAGAGTGCTAGCCTTGAGCAAAAGGAAGCCAGGGACAGTGCTCAGGCCCTGAGTCCAAGGCCCAGGACTGGCCAAAAATAAAAAAAAATAACAATAACAATATGATGCCCCATTTTTCTCATCCCCAAGCTCCTGGTAACCACTCTTCTACTTTCTGTGTCTATGAATTTCACTATTCTGAGTAGTTCGTCAGCGTACAATCATTTCATGTCTTCAAGTTTTGCCCATGTTGTAGCCTTGAACAGAATCCCATTTCTTTTTTGTGTGAATGATAGGTATCTGTCACATTTTGCTTACCCATTTATCAGTTAATGGGCATTTTGGAGAGGCTTCCACCTTCTGGCTGTTGTGGACTATAAACAAATATAGACTTTGGAGTACAAGTGTCGGTTTGACTTGCTTCCTTCAATTCTTTAAGTATAGATTCACTGGGAATTGCTGGGTCATATAGTAGCTCTTAATGTGTTTTTGGGATGGTTCTGGCACTGAAACACAGGGCCTCATGCTTGCTAAGCAGGCACCCCACCTCTGAGGCCATTCTCCAGCAGTAGTTTTTAACTTTTTCAGGACCTACCATAGTGCTTTCCACAGATATGTACCACTTTATATTCTCACCAACTGTGCACAAGGATTCCAGTGTATTCACCCTCACCAACAATTATCTGTTGGCTTATTTGTTTATTTATTCAGGTCCTGGGGTTTGAACTCATGGTTTGGGCCATGGCCCTCAAGGCTAGTGCTCTACCACTTGAGCCACAGCTCCACTTCCAGCATTTTTCATAGTTTATTGGAGGTTAGAGTCTCACAGAGACTTTCCTACCTGGGCTGACTTCAAACCATGATCCTTAGATCTCAGCCTCCTGAGTAGCTAGGATTACAGGTATATGCCACAGGTATCTGACACCAATGATTACTAATTTTTGCATGTTTTATGATAATCATCCTGATGATAACAGTCCATTAATTTTTTAAGTAGCTCCTACTGACTCTAAAGTTTTACATATAGATATACACACAAACACACACATGAATACCTTTTCTCCTCCAGCCACATTATAAGTCTCATAAGAATGGAGATCTTGTTACTTTGCCACTGTTTCTGTAGTATCTAAGAGTGCCTGGCAAGTAATATCATCAGCAGCAATGATAACAATCACACTGAAACTTAATTTCAGGTCTTTGCATATGCTAGACAATAATTCTTCCCACTTAGGCCAATCCCTAGTCCTTTTGCTTTTGTATTCAGATTTCCACGAAACTCTCAAGCTTTCTGCCTAGGTTGACATCAGAGTATAATGTTTCTATCTCTATCTCCCAAGTTGCTGGGACTACAACCCCCATGCCTAGCTTTTTAGTTTTAATATTGTGTTTTTCTCTGGACTTACATCTTCTGTTCCTAGGAAGGAGTCAGGCTTTAGATGTCTTCTTCTGGTAGAGCCATTTGCATAGCAGGCAGATAAGAAATTAGTCAGAAAGAAGGAGAAGCTCTTTAGTGGACTGATGCTAGAGGGTGGGAAGAAAGAGAGCCTGCTAGTGTGTGAAGGGATAAGGTTGAAAGGGTAAAGGGGAGGGATCAGTTTTCTCAGGTGGGGAAGGGCAGGGGTCCCCAGGCAGATGAGAATTCTAACCTGCCCCCTAGAGGTTCCGTAGACTAGTAAGATACTAGAAAGATGACTACCAAGTTGACTCCAGTCACACACAAGGAATCCTAAAGCCCACCATGCTTCCTTCCTTAGAGGAAGAATGGTCTGGAAGCTGGGGGATTTGGCATAGGACAATCAAGATTAGGAAGAAATGCATCTTTTGTGGGAAATTCTTGAGTGTTTTCCAGGAAAGCCACTTGGGTCTTTTCCCGACTCTGGATTGAGATTCTTGTTAACCCAGCAGAATGAGAATTTGGAGGTAGATTTTGATTGGTGAGAAATAAAGCAAGGCACTATTTCTCTCATACTCAATTTATGGGGAAAAATAACACTTGCTTTGTGTGTATTATTCTGCTTCGCTCATATAAATGAAATTATCTCTGAATATAGAGACCTTTTGTTTTGTTTTTGTCCAGTCCTGGGCCTGAACTCAGGGCCTAAGCACTATCCCTGGCTTCTTTTTGCTCAAGGCTAGCACTCTGCCACATGAGCCACAGCGCCACTTCTGGCCATTTTCTGCATATGTGGTGCCGAAGAATCGAACCCAGGGCTTCGTGTATAAGAGGCAAGCACTCTTATCACTAGGCCATATTCCCAGCCCCTGGAGACCTTTTCTTACCATTTATTTGGCCAACAAATATTGAGTGCTTACAATGAAGCACTGGTTTAGACAGTAGCAATCATACATAATCTCTGCTCCTCCATCTTAGACTTACAGCCTGTGAGGAAGAAAAAAACAAAGAAGCAAACCAATGTATAATTTCACATTAAAAAGAGTGCTATGAAGGGAAACAGTAGGGTCTTCATGTGAACATGAGGCTGTGCACCTCATTAGCTGGCCCCTCAGCCAGTGTGATCACACAGAGAGCCACTAGGGACACTAATACAGCCAGTGCCTCCCCTCTCTAGTAGAGAAGTTGTCCGCCTTGGTGCTGGGCTCAGTGCTGCCTTCTGGAAGAGTCAGGTCTCCATATCAGTTTTGGCTTTTGGTATATGTTTTCAACTTGTCAGTCACTTTCTACTTGTTATTGTCTCTGAGGAAGTCACTAACTCAAGACCCATGAACTCTGATTTGCCTTTCAGGTTTCAGCAGAGACCTAAGTTGTGGAAGCCGGAAGTGGTTACGATGTGGTGTATATGAGGGACAAGACAGGACAGGATGATAGTGACCAGACAAAGAGTGGGGACTGGCTGGACCACATGTAACACCTATGGATTCTATTCTAAGTGCAATGGGAGCTTTGCAGGAATTTCAAAAAGAGTATCTAATTTTTGTTTTAAAACATATCTCAAGCTGGTGCTAGTGACTCATGCCTGTAATCTTAGCTATCAGGAGGCTAAGATCTAAGGATTGTGATTTGAAGCCAGCCGTGGAAATTAACCACCACAAAGTCAGAAGTGGAGGTATTGCTCAAGGAGTAGAACACTAGCTTTGGATGAAAAAGCCAAGTGAGGGCCTGAGGGCCTCAGTTCAAGTCCCAAGACTGGTGAATGTCTGCATGTATGTGTGCATGCTCACACAACTTATCTCAGAGTGCCAAGTGTTAGTGTAAATGAAACCATGTGGTTAATGATTATTTGTTGAAAGCAAAAATGAAGGGAAAGAATATTTCTATAGAAAAGTCCAAGACCTACATCAATTTGATAATAAAAATTTGGAAAAAAGAAAAGTCCAAGACCGACAAGTTAAAAATCCCAAGGTTCAGGGTTGAAGCCTCTGAAACTACACAGAAAAAAAAAAAAAAAGAAAATTCAAACTTAGTTCCTCCCACTATGTTCTCATAACATGCTCTGACACCAAGTGTGGGTGGTCATCTCA
This sequence comes from Perognathus longimembris pacificus, assembly GCF_023159225.1. NCBI lineage: Eukaryota > Metazoa > Chordata > Mammalia > Rodentia > Heteromyidae > Perognathus > Perognathus longimembris. The sequence goes on along the minus strand of NC_063168.1, from coordinate 27,001,777 downwards.
CCCACCATGTAAGCCACTACCACCAGCCATCCTCCCATTCAATGCAGTTCTGACACATTCTACCTGGGGGTAGTGTCACGTCCCATGTCCACACAGTGAGGCCTTAGTCCTCAGGACTGTCACCATACCCCTCCAAAGGCCCATCATAGCCCCAAGTGTTTGTTTTGTTTTTTAACTTGAGCTTCTGATCCTCTGGCTATAAACTGATTCCTACAAGTCCTCCTCCTCAGGTCTCATTCACTTGCTGGAAGGCTCCCAGAATTCAGGAAAACACACATACTAGTTGATTATAAAAGGTGCAGATGAAGAGACACTTAGGGCTAGGTACTGGGAAGGAGCACTGAGCTCCCATGCCATCTTTAGACATGCCACCCTCCAGGGATCTCCATGTGTTTCGTGTGTGTGTGTGTGTGTGTGTGTGTGTGTGTGTGCATGTACATGCTTGCGTGTTCGTGTATCTATGTATGCCTGTATGTCTGTGTCTGAAAATGGGGGATAAAATTCACGGTCTCACACTCTTGCTTCACTTTTTTTGCTCAAAGCTGGTGCTCTACCACTTGAGCCACAGCTTTACATCTAGCTTTTTGCTGGTTAGAGATAAAAGTCTCATGGACTTTTTTTTTTTTTTTTGCTGTGGTTGGCTTCAAATCTTGTTCCTCAGACTTTAGTCTCCTGGGTAGCTAAGGATTACAGGCATGAGCCATTGTGTGCTCAGCTTACTTTAGGATTTCTTATGCAGACTTCATTACATAATCACTGGCCACTGAAGATCAACTTAACCTTTGGCCTTCTCTCTCCTTGGGATTGAGCTGAAAATGTCTCAACTAACACTACTTTGAATAGCATGCATCCCAAATCTATACAGGGGCTCCCAGCCATCTCAACTCATTAGCATATCAGAAGCTACATCACTAGATCTAAAATATTTTTAAAGTTATATAACACAAAACTGGGGATAAAGACCAGATATGTATTTTACAATGTCACAAAGCCCTTTTGGTTTCCAACTACCCTAAAGTAGAGCAGTGCTAAGAAGGGCAGATCCCAAAAGTGGATATGTTGTCCTGACTTCCTCTTGCTCAGCTTTTCCCTTTTATGGGTCTGACAAAATCACTGGGGATAATTATTTTATTTTACATTATTTTTTTTGTAATCCCTGGTGTTTCCCAATTTAGGTTGTTGTGTCAAGGACTTCAGACCTTTTATGAGTGGAACAAAGGGCACTCAGTGAAGCTTACGATTTCAGAGGGCAGTTAACTTAGGGTGAGATGTAGGAAGAGATGTCTGAGCAAAAGAGACAGATTCCCCAAATCACAGACATTGTTTCAGGCAAAGATCTGTTAACAAAACTCATGGAAACACAGTGATGTCAGTGTGATTGTGGGCTCAGGGGCCTGGCAGAACCAGAGGCTGACCTCACTGCCCAGAGAGCCCAGTGAGCTCAGACTCCAGGGAGGCTTTTCACAGTCCCCCAACGATGCTGGAACAGAAAACACAGCCAAGAGGGCCCTGGAGGCTGAGCTGCTTTCATTACTGTTCAATTAGTGTTCTTTGCCTCCACCCTTCTGCCAGCTTAGATCCCTATTGGGCACGGTGGAGAGAGCCAGAAGGAAGAGGTATGGACTTTGTACCCAGGAAACTTTAGGCCTTATTGGGAAACATACTTCTCCTTAACAGAGCCATCTGCTGGGATAGACTACTCCCAACAGCTCATAGGTGGAGAAGCAGCCTTGCAAACTTGAAGTTAGGCTATAACCTCAATCTGTCACAATTAACAGCCATCTGACTTTGTGCAAGTTATATGATCCCACTAGAGATGCCTTTTCTTTGATCACCATAATAGAGACAATAATTTTTGTGAAGAGTTAAGTGAAAAAAATCTTGTATTTCTAAAACCCAGCAGGTGTTAAAAAAAATATCTGCTGCTTAATCACACAGTGCAGCTGGATACCTGTGGCTCAAGCCTGTAGTCCTACCTACTCAGAAGGCTGAGATCTGTGGATCACCATTTGAAGCCGGCCTGGGCAGGACAGTCTGTGAGACTCTTATTTCTAATAAACTACCAAAAAGCTGGAAATGGAGCTGTGGCTCAAGTCTTAGAGTGCTAGCTTGAGCAAAAGAAGCTCAAGGACAGTGCTCAGGCCCTGAGTTCAAGTCCCAGGACTCACATAAACACACACACACACAAATCACACAATGTAAAAGGGACATTGTAGAGTGACTGGCTGCTTGAGATAGGAAGGCATGTTTTTACAGACAGAGCTCACACAAGCTGGATCTGAAAAAAATGTATTTACCAAGTAGGCAAGGAATGTATGTAAAGGCCAAAATGAAAGAAGGACGAGAGGGAAGAAGAGAAAATGAAAAGGAAGGAAAGAAGGAAGAGAGGGAGGAAGGGAGGGATTGAGGAAAGGAAGGAGGAAGGGAAAGAGGAAGACCAGAAAGAAAAGAAAGGAAAGGAATCAGAAAGGGAAGGAGGAAGGTAGTTCAATTCATTTCAGTTCAAGCCACATGAACCAAATAATTTATCTTGTAGGCCAAATGCTAGTGGCTCATGCCTGTAATCCTAGCTACTAACGCAGCTAAGATCTGAGGATCACAGTTCGAAGCCAGCTCAGGTAAGAAAATCCATGAGACATCTGTCTCCAATTAACCATCAAAAAGCCAAAAGGAGAACTTTGGTTCAAGTGGTAGAGCACTATCCTTGAATGAACAAGCTAAAGGACAGTGACTGCCAGAGGTACTGGTACACGTGTGTGTGTGCACATGCACACACCCACACACACCCCTCTCCCCTAAAAAAAAAAAAAAAAACAAGCCACCAAAAACTAGTCTTCTAGGCTCTTTACTAAAGCATTAGAGCCACAAAAATGAATGACAGTATTAAATTAACACCTCTAGTTCTTTGCATTTACTAATTTAATTTAAAACTACTAAGTAGGCACTATTATCATTCTTGATATAGTGAGTGAGAAAACTGAGCATAAAGATGAATAATTTGTCCAGTTATACAACTAAAACGTACTAGAATTAATTTTAATCTATGCTATCTGCCACCAGAGTCAGAGCTCTTAACTACTGTGCCATAAGAGACAAAGTTGCCCTGGGGAAAGGCAGTGATGAAATCGTGTGGTAGCTCCAGGGATGGAGGTACACACAGGAGACTGAGCCTAGAGAGGAGAATGAGATCATACTGGAAAGACTCCCTAGAGGAGAGCATGGCTCTGGTGGTAAGTCTGACATAATGAGAGAGTTGCTCCAGGTGGAATGAACATTAGCAAAACAATGTGAAGAACAAGAGGCAAAGAGACTGGTTCTGCTAGAGCTGATGTGAGATGCAAGGAAACTGGACTTGATAGGGCAGGGATACAGGGGATAAAGAAGAAGGAGCTGATGAGTAAGTTTAGTGGGGCTCCCTTATTATTAGATGCAGGAGATGAGAGAAAGATCTAAAATCAATCCCAAGTTGCTGGTGAAAACATCTGGGTACCATTTATTAGATGAGGTTGAGAGGTGAGAGACAATGAAATCAATTTCGAAAATATGGACTTTTATGTACCTAGGAGATATTTAAGAGAAGTTATCCATTTAACCATACAGAGACTCCATTATCCCATTTTTGCTCATGTACAGGGCTAGAAATAAGGAAATAGAAGATAAACAGCAGCAGAAAACACTTTTCTCAAGGCTGATGGGATACATTCTATAAAATACTGTATTCATACATTTAAAATGACTGAAATAATACCAAATATGTTTTCTGTACCACAATGAAGTTGAATTAGAACCAGTTTTGTTTTGTTTTGTTTGTTTGTGTCAGTACGAGGGCTTGGACTCAGGGCCTTGTGCTCTCACTTTTCTTTTTCTCTTACAGCTGCCACCTCTGGTCCAGCTTTTTTTGCTGGTTAATTGGGGAGTCGTGACTTTTCTGCCTGGGCTGACATCAAGCTTGAATGCTCATATCTCAGGTGTTAGGATTACAGATGTGAGCCAATGGTGCCTAGCTCTTCCTAATTTAAAGATGGAAACCTGAAAAAAATTATCAGGAAATAGTACTGGGATTTGGGTGGCAATGGGGATGTTGTCCTTGAGTTCAGGCCCCCCACCAAGAGAGCTCTTTGTTTGGCTTCACTGCTGACATAAATTATAGAGCCTTCTCTTTGGCCAAGTTCATAGAATGGTTGAGATTTGAGTTTATTTTTCCTTATATTTCTCCACACTCTTGTTTGCAAAGTTAATGGTTTCTTTTATTGAACTGCAGGATTTGCTCTTTTTCCTATTCAATAACATGGAGGCAAATTTATACTATCAGCTTTGGTTTATTTCAGTTTTTGCTTACTCAAACTCAGGTCACATTTTTATTGGTTATTTAAAAAATAAATACACTCCAAAATAATTAAAAACAATATCAGCAATCAGAATAGAAATAAATTGGAGTCATAAATACATGAATTCAAAACACATTCCGAATAACCAGATCATTAGGGAAATTTGAAAATATTTTGAGATGATGGAACTGAAAACACAGCATACCAAACACTATGAAAGTTAGCTAATTTAAGACCTACAGGGGAATTTAAGCTATGAAATGCTTATATTGAAAAAGAAACAAGTTCTCAAGTCAATAATATAAACTTCCCTATTGAGAAATTAGAAAAATAAAGAAAATTAAGGACACATAAGAGAGGAAGTAGATCAGAAAATAAACAAAATAGAAAACTAAAAATAAAAAACAGAGAAAACTGACAATAAAAAGAAAATATAAACAAAATGGAAGAACATTTAGCTAGATTGACCAAGAAAAAAGTAGAAAATATTTAAAGATTATAATAAAAAAAAAGTGCAAAACTATAGCCAGGCACTGGTTGCTCATGCCTGTAATCCTAGCTACTCAGAAGGCTGAGATGTGAGGATTGTGGTTCAAAGTCAGCCCAGGCAGAAAGTCCCTGAGACTCCTATTTCCAATTAACCACCAGAAAACTGGAAGTGGCACTGTGGCTCAAGTGGTAGCCTTGAGCTGAAGAGCTCAGGGAGAGTGCCTAGACCCAGAGTTTAAGCCCTGCAACTGACAAAAAAGAAAAAGAAAAAATGCAAAACTGAAATTTACAAAACACTGCTGAAAAAATTTTCTTCTTTTTTTTTTCACATAGAGTAAAAGAGTTTATTGCCAGCCCAGTAGGGCTGGCAAGGCCAAGTTGCCACAGAGGAATAAAGGAATTGGCCTGAAAAAATTTTCAAAGAAACCTAAAATAGAAATACAATCCCATTTTCATTGATTGGATAATTTCTTTTGGTTAAGATGGCAGTGTTTTACAAATGTTTTACAATAAAACTAACTATAGGTTTGTAAAATCCCTATCAAAAATATCCTAGCTCACTTTTTGTTCATGGCATTATGGAAATTGACAAGTTAATCTTAAAATTATTTGGGAATGTAGAAAGCTATGATAGTCAAACAGCCTTGGGAAAGACAAACCAAGATGGGTGGTTCAACCTTTCTTAATTTTAAAACTTAATTTTAAAATACAAAGCTACAGAAGTTAAGACTGATATAAGACTGGCCAATTAGCTCAGTGGGCAACAATTGAGAGTCCAGAAATAAATTCTTTTATTTATGGCCAATTGATTTTCAATTTGAGTGTCAAGACTTCAGAAGGGAAAGAATAATGAATAAGTGATTTGGGGATAACTGGTCACCTGCATGTCAAAGAATGAAATTAGAGTTCTAGCTTACACTGCTTACAAAAGTTAACTGAAAGTGGACCCAGCCAGTTTCCCATGGCTCATATCTGTAATTCTAGCTACTGAGGAGGCTGAGATCTGAGAATTGTAGTTTGAAGCTAGCTCAGGCAGGAAAGTCTATGAGACTCATCTCCACTGAACTACCAAAAAAAAAAAAAAAAAATCAGGTAAGCTGTGGCTCAAGTAGCAGAGCACTAGCCTTGAACAAAAGAAACTCATGGACAGAGTCCAGGCCTTGAGTTCAAGCCTTAGGACTGGTACACACACACACACACACACACACACACACACACACACACACACAGAGCACACAACACATAGTACACACAAAATAAGTGGACCCTACCTCTAGTCAATGTATTAATATTCATAGCTGAAAACATAGGGTAAATATTCTATTGTATTGAGTTAGGCCATTTAGGTACACAAAAGCCAAAAATAACAAGAGAAGAAACTGAAAAATTGGACTTCGTTGGCATTACAAAGTTTTATGTATTGCTATTGGGAAGGTAATGGTGCACTTTGGACAACAGCTTACCTCTTCCTTAAAATATTAAACGAAGAGTATCATATTACCCAGTAGTTCTATTCCTTTATCTAATGAAAAACATTGAAGACATACCAAAACACACACATGGATATCCATAGTGACATTGTTAATGTGTTACAGCTATTCAAAGGAATACATACTACAATGTAGATAAACTGGATCATAAGTGAAAAAAAATCGGACATGAAGGTCCTGTATTATTCTATTTATATAAAATGTTGCATGTAAGCAAATCCATGGACCTTGACCGTAGTTTAGTAGTTGCTACAGCTGGGCAGGTTGGACATGTTCTAAAACTAGTTATGGTAGATCAACTCTGGGGAAAACTAGTAGTGCTGTAGATTTAATAATTCCAGACTTCAAACATTACTATAAAGATGGAGTAACAAAAACAGTTTGCTATAGACACTAAAATTGACCCAAGGACCAACAGAACAGACTAGAAGACCTAGAACCAAACTCATAGACCTACAGCAATCTAATATTTGATAAGGAAACAAATAAAAAACATGGGATTAAAAAAAAGACAGCCTCTTTAACAAATGTTATTGAGAAAATTGGATATCCACATGTAGAAAACTGAAACTGGATGCCTGTCACCCTGTACTTATATCAATTCAAGTCAAATCAAAGACCTCAATACTATATAAGACCTGAAACCTTGACACTAGAAAAGGGAGGAGTAGGAAATCATTACAACTTTTTGGCACAGGGAGGAACTGTCTGAATAAAGTTCCAGGGGGTCAGCAAATCAAAAAGAGAATTGAAAAATGGGAATGCATCAAACCAAGATTCTGCATGGCAAAAGATATAGTTAACAAGCTACAAAAACAGCCTACAGAATGGGAGATTATCTTTGCCAGCTATACATCAGACAGTTGCCTAATATCCAGAATGTACAAAGAGCTCAAGAAACTAAACCCTTAAAGAATCAACAATCTAATAAATGGGCAAATGAGCCCTATAGAGACATTTCAGAAGACATAAAAATGGCCAATAGACACATGAAGAAATACTCAACATCTTTGGTTATAAAGGAAATGTAAATAAAAACAACACTGAGATTCCATCTCATCTCAGAATGTCCATCACCAAAAATATGAGCAACAGATGCTGGTGCTGGTGGGACCATAAACTTGCTCAACCATTCTGGAAAGCATTTTGGAGATTCCTCAAAAAAGTAAACATGATCCAGAAATACTACTCTTGAGCAATTATTTTAAAAAAATAACAAATCATGATACAGTAAAGCTACTTGCACAACGATGTTTGCTGCTTCACTATTCACCAGAACCAAGGTATGAGAACAGCCCAGATGTTCTTCAATGGATACATGGATCAAGAAAATGTGGTATATAGGCACAATAGAGTTTTACTTATTCGTTGGGAAGAATGCCATACAATCACTTGCAAAAAAATGAATGTACTGGGAAAAATCATGTTAAGTAAAGTAAGATAGGTCCAAAGAGACAAAGAACACATGTTTCCTCCCATACGTGGAAGCTAGATCTAATGAGAAGATGGTAAAGGAGAAAGAAGATGAGAACTTCATAAACAGATGGTGGTCTTGTCAATGCATTAGGAAAAGTGTCTTACAAGAATGTAAAGGAGCAGACCTAGGGTCTTACACAAAGAAGAAAGAGTTATAAATGAATACTATGGGCAGGAATACAAGTCAAGGATGATTGCTTGCTCCTTATGGACCAAATGGTATTGAGCAACATGTGTTGTGGTGGTAGTTGTCACAGTTATAGTCCCCCCTACCACAACAGAAGGAAAAGAGGTTGGTAATGTGGGTATGGTGAAAGATTAAGGTGTTAAAGGAGAATTAAAGAATGTCTAGTCAAATTAGGGGCTCATGGGAGTATATGCAGGTAGCAGTTAAAATCTTGTATGAAAGATCTTTCCCTCCCTCCCTCCTTCATTTCTTCTTTCTTTCCTTCCTTCCTCCCTCCCTGCCTCCCTCCCTCCCTTATGCCTATAATTCTAGCTACTCAGGAGGTAGAGATCTGAGAATCAAGATTCAAAAACATGCCAGGCAGACAAATCTGAGAAAATCTGATCTCCAACAAACCTGCAAAAAGCCAAATTTGAACCTGTGGCACTGTGGCTCAAATGGTAGAACACCAGCTTAGAGTAGTAAAAGCTAAGGAAGAGCCTTACAACCTGAGCTCAAGCCCCGGTACTGACCCTTGCACACACACACACATACACACACACACACACACACACACACAGAAAGAGAGAGAGAGAGAGAGAAACCCAATTTTACCTATAAGAAAACTATAGTTTGGGGAAGCCATGTAATTTACCCCAAATCACATGATAATTGATGAAGAACCCAGACATGAAACTAATCTCTTTGAATTGGAATTCTAGACAGAAGAAAGACCAAGTTAGAAGAAGAAAATGGTTATAGTTAAATCGAGATCAGCAGAAAAATCAGGATTCAAGTCGAGATTCCATAGAAATCAGACAGAGTTAAAGGTGGAAGGACAAGAATGAGAGAGAGTGTTTTCATAGTTTGTAGCCTTTGGGGTGACAATATTTATAGACTATATATGTTTTTCAGTGCTGAGGTATTTATGGAGTAATAAAGAAGAGGTATGAACAAGTTGGTGGGACCATAGTGTGTCCAGTGGATTTTCCATGTTGATTCTGAAGAATCACAGGATGATTGCAGAGAATTGGGTGGGCATCAAAACAGCCATGAGGAAACATTTATTTTTCATTTTTACTCCCCTCCCCTTTTTTTTAAACCAGCCCTAGGGCTTGAATTCTGGGCCCGGGGCCCTGTCCCTGAGCCTGTTTGTGCTCAAAGCTAGCACTCTACCACTTGAGCCATAGCACCACTTCTGGCTCTTTTCTGAGTAGTTTATTGGAGGTAAGAGTCTCACAGGCTGTAAGGTTCCGCCAAAAGGAAGCCCACATGGTTCAGGCAGAAAAGAGTTTATTGGGGGGAAAAGCATACTGCCAGCCTGCACAAGATGGAGGTGTACAGGGTGTGCAAGGGATGCAGGGGAAGGGAAGGAAAGGGGCAAGGGGCAAGGGAAAGGCTGCCTGGGGCAAAACGAAAGAGGCCAACTAAGGATGGAGACTGATTATAGTAGGAAGCAACAGGAGGAGGTGTGGCGGCCCGGACTACTCCCAGGTGCTCCGGTTACCTGGGTTATGAATGCTGGGCAGGGCTTCCAGGGAAGGGGGCACATGTACACGCAGGAAGAGATCCATGGGGAAGAGACCATTATTTCCTGGGCATATCTAACATGGATTTTCCTTCTTGGGCTGGCTTCAAGTGGCAGTCCTCAGATCTCAGCCTCTGGAGTAGCTAGGATTACAGGCGTGACCCACCAGCGCCCCAGCCTCTTGTACTTTTTGAGGCAGATTCACGCTCAGATTGGCTTTAAAATCACCATCCCACTACTTCAGCCTTACTCATCACTAATCAGTAATGAGGCTTCCAAAGTGATAGAATTTTTTGAAGAACATGAGTATTAGGATATTTACAGTGTCCTTGATGTCCTGGACCAACAGTCTAGTGATGGAGGGGTGTGGGGAGGATACTGATGTAGTCCAACTACCAGTGTGGAAGAGAAAAATCAGTTGTTCTAAGTGAGTGACTGGAAGGGTGGGGTTCTGTGAAGAGGTCACCAAGGTGGTGTGGAAGGGAATAACACAATCTGTTTCATGACTGTGAAAACAGATGCAGAGAGGCAGAATGATTTGTTTAAGGTTGGACAGACTGGACAGTTGATCAAGAAATAAGTCTTGGAATCAGCTGAACCTGTTTTGAATACATTTCATTATTTTTTGGCTATTAGATATGGGGTACTACCTAAAATCTCAGGTTTCTCCTGTCTAAATTGAGGTACAAAGTATTGGTTGTCAAGGAGTGTTTGTTGTAAGGATTAAATGCAATTGGCAGATGTGAACTGCATCCTTTGTTTCTTGTGCCTGGAAAGCTACCTTAGAGACAGTTTATGATGAGTCATGAATATAGGCAAAGAACATGTACTTTATTCTAAGATTTTATTGATCCAAAATCATCTGTATCAGAAACAGGAAACTATGTATTTTATTTTTTAAATTACTTAAATTATTTTTGCATTGTTGGGTATCAGCTCCAAGGCCTATAGGTGAGCAACACTGGAGACACACATCTAACTGTTCGGGTTAAAAATTCAACATAGACAAAAGGTCCTGCATCTGATACAGACAATTGCTAGCTCTTAGTGCGGGTGCTGAATCAAAGGGACTCTGATCGTGTGTGTGTGTGTGTGTGTGTGTGTGTGTGTGTGTGTGTGTGTGTGCACTGGCATTAGGCTTGAAATCAGGGCATGGGCACTGTGCCTTAGCTTTTTCACTGAAGGCTGAAATTCTACCACTTGAGCCACAGCTTCACTTCTGGCTTTTTGGTGGTTAAAGGGCAATAGTCTCACAAACTTTCCTGCCTAGGCTGGCTTTGAACTGAAATTCTCAGATCTCAGTCTCCCATGTAGCTAGGATTACAGGCCTGAGCCACCTGGGACTGGCTGGGACTCTGATTCTTAGTCCAGTGCTTTCCTAGTCCTCCACACTTACCTGGCCCTTGTTTTATTTGGAGGGCATTAACTTTTTGGCAGTTCAAGTTCACTGGACCTTTACTATGCCAGTCTCTCTGGACTCAAATACACTTGTTGGCAGGAGTTGGGTCTCTGGTGTCCTTGGTAATTAAAAAACAAACAAAAAATCCAAACTAAAAAAAACCTGCTCACAGTAACTGATGTACATGTCAGATCTCTACATCAGTCAGCTTCCTGTGATGGGTTGGAAGCTTTTTGCCGAGTGAGATGATAAAATGGGTGCATAATGGGTCCTTTGTCATATATTTCAAGAGACCTTTAGAACTGTGAGAGGCAGGCTGTATACTTGCCTGTCCTACAACCACCTGAAATTGTTTCAGCATGAGTAATGGAATAAAATGAGGACGCCTAGGGATTACTTAGAAACAGACAGGTTTAGCGACTTGCTCTGTTTCTGCAAACCAGGACTTGTTATCCTTTCTCTTTACTCTTAACTTGTTTATTTTAAAATGAAGTCTTAGTTAATAACTATTACTTTTATTAAACAAGCAAGGCATGCCCAAAGGTTACAAAATTACCTCCCTCCTATGTCAGTCCTTTCCCTTTTAGTCCTTCTAACTAACCTAATCTGTGGTTAACAGCCTTTCTGAAATATTCTATATCTGTAAGAGTTTATGTACATATATTAGAATATATACATATATTGTTATTTTTTTAACATTTCATTTATTTATTTATTTATTGGAGACAGGATCTAGCCATGTAGCCTAGGCTGGCTGTAGCCTCTTATTTCTCCCTCCTAAGTATTCTGAGTGCTGATATTACAGGCATATACCACTAAAACCAGTTGAATATTTATTCTTTTATTTTATTTCATTTTATTTGCCAGTATTGAGGCTTGAACTCAGGGCTTGAGTGCTATCCCTTAGAGTTTGTGCTCAAGGCTGCCATTCTACCACTTTTGGCACTTTGGTGTTAACTGGAGATGGGAGTCTTATTGACCTTCTTGCCCAGGCTAGCTTTGAACTTCAATCTTCAGATCTCAGCCTCCTGATTAGCTAGGATTGCAGGATAGGCTACCTGTTCCCAGCTTGAATATTTATTCTTTTTAATTTATTTTATTATTATGTTAAAATTATCTAAAGTAGTTGTACCAAGGAATTGCCACTCAAGAAACAGTTTATGAATACAATGCATCTTGGTAAGTGTCATCTGTTTCATCATTTTCCCCCTCCCTCTCAACCTCACCTGTTCACTCAATTTTCATGATTTTGTAGGCTATGCATTGAAATTTATGACTGTATTCCTCCTCCTTGCACTCTTCAAGTATTTATTCTTAAAAAATGGAAACACAACCTATATATTGTTTCATGATTTTTTTCTACTCATCAGTGTAACTTAAAGACAGTTTTATATATGGTCTTTTCCTTCTTTTTGCATAATAATTCATGCTATGGCTGCAACCTAAGTTATTTAGACTTGTTCTCACAGAACTTTTTTAGTTCATGACAACACTATTCTTTCAGTCACTTTGGCTCCAAACCTTGAAGTAATTTACAATTTCCTCCTTTTCTGGTATCCAGTAAAATCCTGACAATTCCTCTTTTACACAGTTAATAACTGTGTAACTCATAAATTCATTGTCTTTCAATCTCAAGGCTAATTCACTGGGTCAGGCTTTATGATCTCCTAAATGTCTATCTCCAAATTCTTTCTGCACATCTTGTGTACATAAAATTGATCAAATTTCATAAGGCTAAGAGGTCCTGATCTAGTTATTCTTCACTTTTTCAAAATATCTCTAATGGCTTTCCTTTCATTGTGTTAGTAAAAATGCAAGGCACTTATCAACAAATTTTATTTTTAAATTGTATCCTGAGGAGTTCATGACATGCATAATCTCTAGATGTTGGAACTTCATTACTAAAAAAAAAATCGGATCTAGTTGGTTGTTGGATCAGTAGAACCATTAGGACAAAGTACAAATTTATTTGACTAGAATTTAATGCTCTTCACATATTTTCTCCCAGTCTCATTTATTATTTCTGCTTCTTTATACGTTAGTGCAAATTAAATTCTTTTTTTTTAAATCAATTCAGTTTTTATTTTTTTTTTTTTATTTATTTTTTATTTATTTATTTTTTTTGGCCAGTCCTGGGCCTTGGACTCAGGGCCTGAGCACACCCTGGCTTCTTTTTGCTCAAGGCTAGCACTCTGCCACTTGAGCCACAGTGCCGCTTCTGGCCATTTTCTGTATATGTGGTGCTGGGGAATCGAACCTAGGGCCTCGTGTATCCGAGGCCGGCACTCTTGCCACTAGGCTATATCCCCAGCCCCAAATTAAATTCTTGTTGGCTGTCTGGGTGTAACTCATAGTAACACCTTTTAACCTTCCAAGCAAGTCCTATATCAACAAAACATTCACAGCCAGCTCTGATCTCTGGACTCGATCCTGGAATCTATATTTCAGCCACGTTCTTTTGCCTTATATCTTATACTTCGGAATTCTTGGGCTTTTCCCGCCTGCTTCAATACACTGTAAGATCCCTGTCATCTAGTAAATCCTTAAAAAAAATTGCGTCCACGGAGTCTTCTGCAGTCAATAAAGGCGGTAAGCAAGGATTTGCAGGGCTAGTGCCACCGACTGACTTGATCATTCCTGTATACAATGGTGTCATTAAACGCTCCGGATTGCACTTTCAATAGGTATTTATACTGGAGGGAGGGAAGGGGGGAGGATTGGGGAGGAGGGAAGGTGGGAGAAAAATGAAGGAGGTAACAAGTTTGACCAGAAATGTACTCACTATATTACGTAACTGTAACCACTCTGTACATCACTTTGACAATAAAATTAAATTAAAAAACAACAACAGATATTTATGGAGTCAATGAATAAATGAACGGAACCCAGCTAGCAGCGCGCATGGAACTACAAATCCCAGCAAATATTGCGAGGAACGTCGCTAGCGTGATGACGCAAGGGGGCGTGTCGAGCCCGAGGGAGGGGTCATCCTGCGGGTTGCTGGAGGCTGGGGCGGCTGTGGAGCCTTGGGTGAGAGAGGGAGTGTGAGGGTGCGAAAGGTGATCCTGACTGAGGGAGGGGACGCACTGCCGGGCGCCCCCATCCTATGGAGCGGGGTAAGATGGCGGAGGCGGAGAGTCTGGAGACGGCGGCAGAGCACGAACGGATCCTGCGAGAGATCGAGAGCACCGACACGGCCTGTATCGGGCCCACGCTCAGGTACCCCGGGTCCCCTGGACGGGCGGGCACGGCGGGACCGGGGCGGGCTTCTTCGGACCTTGGTGTCAGTCGGCCCCCACCGGGCCGGCGCCGGCCACTCCCTGAGGAGAGAACCGCCGGCGGTCCTGCATCCTGTCCAGGGCGGGTCTCTGCGCTGCCCGACGTGGGGTCCTCTCCTCACAGGCTGCGCGTCACCCCCTGGTTACTTAGGAGACTCTCTGCTTCCTTCGGCGGGGCTCTCTTGTTCTCCCTCCGAGGCCAGCCCAGAGCTGGGGAATCGGGGAGCTAGAGAGAGAGAGCCAGAAAAAGAGAGAGCGAGCGAGAGAGAGAACGAGAGAGAGAGCGAGAGCGAGAGAGAGAGAGGAAGAAGAAGAAAGAGAGAGAGAGAGAGAGAGAGAGAGAGAGAGAGAGAGAGAGAGAGAGAGAGAGATCGCCCGACAGATGGTGGCAGATCTTGCCCCTGGGGACATCCGCCTTCCCTATCCGATTCAAACACCATTCTGCATTAGCCCTAAGTCCTGCTGTTCTGACGGAACAGAATTTCACTCCCCCGTCTATTGCTCGAAATTGAACTCTGGTTTCCAAATCTTAACTACTTCTCGAGAACGAGTCCTTGAAAATCTTAGGGCCTGCAAGGAAGTTTTCTTCCGCCAGTGCCTCGTTCCTCTGAGCTGGTGCTCCCAAAAACCCTGTCAGAAGATCGACCCTTACCCAAGGTTCAGCCCCATTGTATTGTCATCGCTGAGTACAGCTTCCCCTCCTCACACCCCCTAGTTACTATAGCTTTGCATGTACACCTCCTATTTTATTTGGAGATGTACAAATAAACTACTACCTTCCTCAACTTGAGTAAATAGCACTTGTTACATATGTGTATATGTATAGCGTGTTATATATACACACACAGACATTGTGTTAAGTGATTTACAAATATAACAAATCTATTAGGTTGGAACTATTATTACAGTACTCTTATTTTACAGATGAGTTATAGAGAGGTTAAATAGACTTGTCCATGGCCAGAGAGAGTAAAGTGGGCTCCAAGATTCATACTCAGGCAAGCTGGATCCAACCATCCCTGGCCCCTCCCCCCCCCAGGTTGCTGGAGATGCAACCTGATGTCTTGCAGTAAATTAGCCAGCACCCTTCCACTGAGCTGTATCTCCATCTTACACACTGACAGCTGTTATTCTGCCTTAGTTGAGGGTTATATCTATTGTACTTTCTGTAGATACTTACTCACCAGTCCTAATTTAAGCCACTTTTTCCTTTCTCTTCAGTTTCTTGGTGCCTTGGAACTATTCCACCCTCGTCTTTTCTCCAGTTCATTCTGATTTCCATGTAGAAGATTATCTTACATTTTTTTACATAGAAAATTATCTTATTTTCCTTGTATGTTTTCCCGGTTTCCCAAAGGGTAACTACTGACTGAGGACTTTTTCATGGGGAGAGTTAGCTCAGGAAAGAGTGCCTGCAGGAAGAGCAGGCTAGAGACTACTCCACATCTTATGCACAGCTCCCTTTTCTTGGGGCACATGGTTAGTAGTTTTCTTAGTGCCATGCCTGGGAATAACTATCCTTAGTAGTTTGACATTTCCTTTGCCTTCCATCTACTGGATACTAAGCAAGGGCTGTAACACTGAGCTATATCCCTACCCCTATTTAAAGTGACTTTTAGCTCCATTTTTTTGGACTAGTCCTTCCATACACTTGCTTCTTTCTTTCATTGTGTTATGACCAGGACCATCATATTCCTCACATTTCCCTTTCCTGGGGTTTGAACTCAGGGTCTAGGCACTGCTCCTTGGCTTTTTCACTCTACCACTTGAGCCACACCTCCACTTCCTCAAGTTCTTAAAGGCCAGTGATTCTCATTTCATAGACTAGTTTTATAATGAGGGCTTCTTACTAATATTTTCCCAAGTACATTAGTAGTGGCTCCTAATTCTTGGTTTTCATTAAATCAAATGTTAGTAGAGTAACTGAGGATGCTGTGTTCTGTTAATAATTTGACTGCTGAGCTTTGTTGGCAGTCTACCTAAGCTCCCACTGGAGCAGTTGGTATTACCAGTTTTTAGGAAACTTTCTCATATTCATTTTGATGAATGACTTTAATTTAGTGTTATCTATTTACTTTATTGTAATTTGTTTTTAACTTTAAACAAAATAGTAATGTGTATTTGTACCAACTGAATTTTGACCTTTAGTTTTGTGGCATCTGGCTGTTGTGTGTGTGTATGTGTGTGTGTGTTACTAAGGTTTGAATTTAGGGCCTTGTATTTGCTACAGCTCTACCACTTAAACCACATAGCCAGCGCATAGTTTTTCTAGTGTTTTGACTAAAATTGTCTAGTAGTTCCCTCAATTCTATTTTATTTTATTTTATTTTTATTTTTTTGGCCAGTCCTGGGCCTTGAACTCAGGGCCTGAGCACTGTCCCTGGCTTCTTTTTGCTCAAGGCTAGCACTCTGCCACTTGAGCTGCAGCGCCACTTCTGGCCATTTTCTGTATATGTGGTGCTGGGGAATCGAACCGAGGGCTTCATGTATACAGGACAAGTGCTCTTGCCGCTAGGCCATATCCCCAGCCCTCCCTCAATTCATTATCATTATTTTTTTTTGGCCAGTCCTGGGCCTTGGACTCAGGGCCTAAGCACTGTCCCGGGCTTCCTTTTTGCTCAAGGCTAGCACTCTGCCACTTGAGCCACAGCGCCCCTTCTGGCCGTTTTCTGTATATGTGGTGCTGGGGAATCGAACCCAGGGCCTCATATATACGAGGCAGGCTCTCTCGCCACTAGGCCATATCCCCAGCCCCTCATTATCATTATTATACTGAGTTATTTTCCACTGGAACATAGGATTTTGTGGAGGTGAATGACGTAAGGTAGTGCTTTTTTTTTTTTCCTGTCCTAGTGTTTAGATTCAAAAGACCTGTTTGCTCTCCACTTCTGCTACACCACCAAGCTTGGTTTTTTGTTTTTCTTTTGTTGGTTGTGAGGTTGGGAGCAGTCTCTGAGCTCTTTTGCTCAATGCTAGTGCTCTAACACTGAGCCACAGTGCCACTTCTATGTTTTTTGAGTAGTTAATTGGAGATATGAGTCTCACAGGGACTTTTCTGTCCAGGTTGGGTTCGAACTGCCATCCTTAGATCTTAGTCTCCTGAGTAGCTAGGATTATAGGTGTGAGCCACTGGTGCCCGGCCAAACTTGCTTTTTTTTTTTTGCATGTTCTTGTTGGAGACAAAGTCTCAGGGACATTTTGGCCCTTGCTGGGTTTGAACTTCAATCCTCCATATCTCAGCCTTCTCAGTAGCTATGATTACAGGCATGTGCCCAGTTTAAGGGATCTTTTGTCCTAAGGATCTTCTGTCTTTCTCTGTTGGAAGAATCGCTGCCAGCACTAATTGGTTTTCTTCACTCCTTGTTATCTTTATTAGCGGATTTTGATTTATGATTTCTTATTTTCTTTGGTAGATAACTGATTCTTAGCTCAGACTCAGAAAGTTCAATCACATAAATATCTATGATACAAGTAGTACTCATTGTCTTTGTCTTTAGCTTGTCCCTGCCTGTAGTATGGGGAATGATCTCACCTTTTTCCTTATCCCTTCCAGAGGCTACAGCATGCAAAGACTTGATGTTGAGAGCCCAGGCTTACCCTGCATGAGCCTCCATTGTCATTATCTCCTGCTTTTCCATGACCATACTTAACTGTCTTTCTTCCATAATCTCCCACAACTCTGCCTTTCAATCTCTATCTTTCTACAGAGTACATCTTTCCTATTTGTGTTATCTTTCCAGATAGTATTTTTATAGTGTCAGATTTTTTTTTTTGCCAGTCCTGGGACTTGGGCTCAGGGCCTGAGTGCTGTCCTTGGCTTCTTTTTGCTCAAGACTAGCACTTTGCCACTTGAGCTACAGTGCCACTTTTGGCTGTTTTCTATGTATGTAGTGCTGAGGAATTGAACCCAGGGCTCTTTATTTTTATTTTTATTTTTTTTTGCCTGTCCTGAGGCTTGAACTCAGGGCCTGAGCACTGTCCTTGGCTTCTTCTTGCTCAAGGCTAGCACTCTACCACTTGAGCCACAGCACTACTTCTGGCTTTTTCTATATATGTGGTGCTGAGGAATCGAACTCAGGGCTTCATGTATGCAAGGCAAGCACTCTACCACTAAGCCACATTCCCAGCCCCAGTGTCAAATTCTTTTATGGCACCAGATTCTATCTTGAGATAAATTAAATTTTATTGACAAGGTAATGTGCAGAAGGGGTACAGTTACATAATAAGGTAGTGAGTACATTTCTTGTCATATTTGTTACACCCTTCCTCATTTTTCTTTCCCTTCCCTAGTTCAGGAAAGCATATATACAATATCCAGTGTACCAAAATCATATACAGTAACCACGTGGGGTATGCCAAAGGAAATTCACCTAGTACATTAAATGTAACAACAATAATAGAATCCTCCTGTGTCCTCTGAGATAGTTTTTAAAAGAGAAATTAAATAACAGAATAAAAGTAAGTTAAGGGTAGATATAAGATTAAATATCCCTCAAACTCCACCTCTTCATAAAAAAAATCTATTTGGCTGTTATCTAATCCAACTCTTTCCAATGCCAGCTATCATTTGTGTGTCATTGCTTGTTTTCTTTTCTTGCTATAACACCAAATTATTCTTCCAGTCTTATCTTTTTATTTTGTTTGAGGAGTCATGGTTGCTTGACTTTAGAAAATATTGTTATTATAAAGGTGGTATACAGAGGGATTACAATTACATGAGTCAGGTGATGAGTACATTTCCTTTCATACAGTGCCTTCTGTTCCCTTATTGTCTCCCAGCTTGACTTTTTTATTCAGTAACTATTCTTTTTTCCTTTGGTACTAGGACTTTAAACTCAGACCTCCAACTCACTCACTTTACTCACTACTGTACTACTTGTGCCATGCCTACTTGGTGCTCTACTACTTGTACCATGGCTCTAGCCTGGCTTAATTTTTAGAGTCTCTTGTACTATTTTTACCCAGGCTGGCCTCAACCATGATTCTCTGGGTAGCTAGGATTATAGGCATAAGCCATCATGCTTTAATCACTAACATTGTAGTATTGAAAGGTACATACTACAAATGGTTGTAGATTCCCATATATCATAAGAGAATGCCTTTTTTTCCATTGTAATTCTGAAAGACTTATTTCCATACTTATAGAGGCTGTTGCTTAGCAAATTCTTTTGAGAAAGCTGCCATCTTTTCCTTTTGTCTTCATTAAAAAATATTTTGTTAGCTGCAGGTCCATCTTTTTGTCTTTTCTTTCCTTTATCTTTCTCTTTGATTTCCTTTTCCCTTTCCTTCTGGGTTTGAACCCAAGGCCTTGCCCATGGCATGCAAGTGATCTATTTCCTGAGCCTCTTGTTTGTCTCCCAGCTTAGCAAGTTCTACTTTTGTAGAGAAGTTCATGAGATGTTAGTATTTGTCCTGTTTGTAAGGTAGTATTGATTTCTCCCTTGTAGTAAAAATAAATTTTGATTGCAAATCACTCATGAACAAAAACTCCATATTTTCAATTTCCCTTCCCTTGATTCCTCCTTCTCTCCTTCCCCTCCCTCTCGTTCCTCCCTCCTTTACTCCCTCCTTCCTCCCTTCTTCCCTCCCTCCCTCCCTTCCTTTCTAGCACTATATACTACTTGAACCACACCTCCACTTCAGACTTTCAACTTGTTACTTGTAGATAGGAGAGTCTTATGTTTGTCTGCCTGGGCTTCAAATCAGGATTGTCACATCTCAGCCTCCTGTGTATCTGGGATTATCAGCATGAGCTACCTGTTCCCGGCTGTTTTTTTTTTTTTTTTCCTTTGAGACAAATTTTGATTTCCTATGTGGCATCAGGCTGGCCTGGAACTTCTGAGTGCTGGAATTAAAGGCTTATTCCACCACATTTTACTCATGTTTTAATTTTTCCATTTCCATCTCTATTTTTATTTTGCAATATTAACTCAGTAGAAGTTATTTCCTCACTTTTCTTTCCGGATAATAGCGATTAAAATTCAGTCTAATTACTAATTAAGATTTTATTTAAAAAAATTTCAAAGTGAAGTTCATTGACATTTAAACAATAGCTTTATTTAGGTATAATTCATATATTTTGGAATCTACCTTTTTAACATGTATAATTAAATGGCCTTTAGTATATCCAAAGAGTTGTGCAACAATTACCACAATATAATTTTAGGATATTTTCATCATTCGTAAAAGAAACCCAAACCTTTTAAAAATCAGTATTCTATTTTCTGTTCCTTTCTTTGTTGATTTGCCTATTCTAGACCTGCAGACATTTGGTATAAGTGAAATAATGCAACATTATTTTTTTTTGCCAGTCGTGGGGCTTGCACTCAGGGCCTGAGCACTGTCCCTGGCTTCCTTTTGCTTAAGGCTAGCACTCTACCACTTAAGCCACAGCGCCACTTCTGGCTTTTTCTATGTATGTGGTGCTGAGGAATCAAACCCAGGGCTTCATGTATATAAGGCAAGCAATCTACCACTAGGCCATAATCCCAGCCCCAATACAATATACTTTTGTAAGTTAGTATAATGTTTTCAAGGTCCATTCTTTTAGTAACATATAACAGTACTTAAAAAATTATTCTTGTTATGATCTTCTTTGCTGAATAATATTCCATTATGTAGCTATATATGTGGCATAATTTCTTTCCCTTTCAGCTGATGCATATGTGTGGTGTTTCTGTTTTAGGGCTGTTAAGAACAATACTGAAACAAAAAAAATATTAAAATTAAAAGAACAAACTGAAATGCTAAAAAATTAAATACCAGTAAAAATGTTAAAAACAAACCTTTTTGGGCCTTTTTTTGGTGTGGAATACAGTTTCATTTTTCTTAGGTACGTACCCAGTAGTGCAATTTTTAGACTCATGTTTAATATTTGGAGGAGTTGCCAGACTTTTTCTTAGAGCCTCTATCACTTTACCTTCTCATAGCAACATATGAGAGTTTCAGTTTCTCCATATCTTTGGCTACAATTCTTAGGATCTTTGTTATCTTAGCCATCCTAAAGAGTATGAAGTTGAATCCTAGAGAGTGTGAACTTAATTTGTGTGATGCTGGGAATCTAACCCAGGGTATCATGCTAGGCAAGCATTCTATTGCCAAGCTACATTTCTAGCCTTCATCTCATATTAATTTTTTTTTTTAAATTTTGAAACGGACTGTTCTCAAACTCAAGATCCTGCTTAGCTACCCCTGTGCTGAGATTACAGGTGTATGCCACCACACAAGGCCCTCATCTCATCTTTTTAGTTGCCCAGTCTTATATTTCCTACTGATAAAGCTGTACTACTTGAGCCACACTTCCAGCTGGAAGGACTGATTCTTTTTTTGTTGTTGTTGTTAAATTTTTATTGAGGGACTGATTCTTGTCTGTCTTATCTTAAGGAATCATTTTGAGTCATGCTGCCCAGTCTTAAGATTTACATAAGCTATATTAATGGTAGAATCTTATTTGTCTAATCTTTGTTGAAATACTATGTCAACATTGCAAGAAATTTGGAAACTAGACTAAACAAAATACTTTCGATCCTTATACAAAGTACTATTGTTTTGGTACATTTCCTCGTAGACTTTTACCTTATGTAGTTTGTTATTACAAAGCTTTATTCTCTGTAGGAGCAGTTCCCTTATCCTATGTTTTTACTTACATTGTTAAAAAGGAATAAAGTTAGAGGATTTCCCCCTATAACCTGTTATATTTAATGTAGTTTGGTAATTAAATACAAGGACCTGACTCTGCTATTTTTCTACATCTGTGCCTTTGACTGCATCAGTCCACTTTTCAGGCTCTTTGCCCCTGCTGTACCCTATGAACTCCCTTTTGTAAGATCAGTTAGCCACAGCTCTTGGTGCATGATACTCTCTCGTTAATTGGTTTATGGCCCTCTTTAATCAATTGTTTTTTATAAGTAAGTAGTCATTCAAGTAAGTGGCAAATTTTTCCTCTTGTATAAAATGGAATACTGCCTAAACTGTGGGAAGAGTAGTAAAAGAAAAAAAGAGAGATAAAACATTCATTTAGGAACTAGTTATTCACAGAATGAGAGACATGTATCTTTTACTTTTGAATTTGCCATTTGAACTATGCAATTTTGTTTTTGATGTTGTTGTTTTGTTTTTTTTTGCCAGTCCTGGGGCTTGGACTCAGGGCCTGAGCACTGTCCCTGGCTTCTTTTTGCTCAAGGCTAGCACTCTACCACTTGAGCCACAGCGCCACTTCTGGCCGTTTTCTATGTATGTGGTGCTGGGGAATTGAACCCAGGGCTTCATGTATACGAGACAAGTGCTCTTGCCACTAGGCCATATCCCCAGCCCCAATTTTGTTTTTTGAATTTTGGAGTTAGTTTAGTGGTTCTTATTCTATTTTTTTTTCTGTTTGCCCATATCTAAAGGCTGTAATACTCATCATTAGCCCTAGGAATACATGGTGGGTAAATAATAATGGTGGAGGAGATAGGAAACAAATTTATGATGTCTTTCTAGTCATGCTATTATATCCTTGGCAGTCACTGAGAGGAAAGCCATTATCTCTGCCTGCTGAGTTTTAAATAAAAGGTCAGGTTAGTTAGCTTATGACAGTGCTTATTTGTGTGTATTTCCTTACGTATAAGTCTTGCTTTTTTAGTTAATATGTTATATACAGTTTTGCACAGCTTTCCATATTATATAGCTGTATCACTTTAGTGGCTTTATGAACAAATTTATTTATTAAGGTATTCAGATACATATTGTGTGTCCAATACTTCTCAAGCCCTGGGATCCTATAGGGAAATACATAGATAAGTAAGTCATCCTTATGGGGTTTACATTCTAATGAGGCACTCTCAGATTAAATAAATAGATACCTGAGGTATTGTTTATCATTACAGATTATAATGACAGGGATGTTGCTTTCAATTAGGCAGTTGCCATTCTGGCAAAAGTTGGAAAAAAGATAATTGACAAACCCCAAGGCTCTTTTTTTTTTTTTTTTTTTTTTTTGCCAGTCCTGGGCCTTGGACTCAGGGCCTGAGCACTGTCCCTGGCTTCTTTTTGCTCAAGGCCAGCACTCTGCCATCTGAATCACAGCGCCACTTCTAGCCTTTTCTATATATATGGTGCTGGGGAATTGATCCCAGTGCTTCCTGTATATGAGGTGAGCACTTTTACCACTAGGCCATATTCCCAGCCCCTCTTTTTTTTTTTTTTTTTAATACCTTTTGTAAAGATCATAGCAAGTAGCTAGGTACTGGTGGCTCATACCTGTAATTCTAGCTACTCAGGAGACTGAGTCTGAGGATTGTGGTATGAAGCCACCCTGGGCAGGAAAATCTGTGAGACTTTTATCTTCAATAAATTATAAAGAAAAAGACAGAAATGGTGCTGTGACTCATGTGATCGAGTACTAATCTTGAGCACAAAGAGGCTCAGGCATAGTGCCCAGGCCTTGAGTTCATGTCCCAGGACTGGCTAAAAACAAAAAAACATAGCAAGTGCCAAAACCCCCAGAAGAATAAGTGTTAGTTGGGATCTAGGTCATGTATATTAAGGAAGAGACTTTGACATACTGGTATTTAGGTTAAATGAGGAGCATTCTTGCTGCTTTGTGGAGACAGAATGAGTGAGGAAACAGGGTAGCAGTAATGAGAAGCAAGAGATGTATATGGCATATAATAAGATGTTAGGTGCTAAGGTATGGGAAGTAGTTGGATTTAGAATTTTTTTTTTTTTTTTTTTTTTTTTTTTTGCCAGTCATGGGCCTTGAACTCAGGGCCTGAGCATTGTCCCTGGCTTCTTCTTTTTTTTTTTTTTGGCCAGTCCTGGGCCTTGGACTCAGGGCCTGAGCACTGTCCCTGGCTTCTTCCCGCTCAAGGCTAGCACTCTGCCACTTGAGCCACAGCGCCGCTGTTTTCTGTATATGTGGTGCTGGGGAATCGAACCTAGAGCCTCGTGTATCCGAGGCAGGCACTCTTGCCACTAGGCTATATCCCCAGCCCCCTGGCTTCTTTTTGCTCAAGACTAGCACTCTACCACTTGAGCCACATCACCACTTCCGGCTTTTTTTCTATATATGTGGTGCTAAGGAATTGAACCCAGGGCTTCATGTATACAAGGCGAGCACTTTACCACTAGGCCATATTCCCAGCTCCTAGAATTTTTTTTTTTATGCCAGTCTTGGAGCTTGAACTTTGGGCCTGGGAGCTGTCCCTTAGCTTTTTTTGCTTAAATCTGGTGCTCTACCACTTGAGCCACAGCTTTACTTCTTAACTTTTTGGTGGTTATTTGGTGGTTACTTGGGCTTTCCTGCTGGGCATGGTGTCCAATTGCAATCTTCAGATCTCAGCTGCCTAAATAGCTAGGATTACAGGTGTAAGCCATGAGTGCCTGGCTAAAATGCGACTTAAATTTTAAGAAAAAACAAAATTCCTTAAAATCTGGAAAGCATCAGATGCTATAATAACTTAAAATCAGGAGATTTTCTTGGTGCATGCAGTGGTGCCATTTAAGTAATGCTGTTTCATATGAAAAAAATTCTTAGTAAATCAGGGACGTCAACATTTTATTAAATTTCTTACTTTAAAATGTTATGGTATGGACCAGCAACAGAGGCTCATGCTCTCTAATTTTTAGGTTTGAAGCCAGTCAGGATGGACAAATTGGAGCAATTCTTACCTTCCTGCAAAAAATTGGAAGTAGAGGTGTGGCTCGAATGGTAAAACACCAGACATGAGCCAAAAAGCATGAATGTAAATCACTGGGTTCCAGCCCCAGTGCTGGAAGAAAAAAAAAAGTGATAGCAGTTAGAGGGGTTGTATCTGAGAACTTGGAAGTTTGGCTCTAGGCTGTCTAGCAGAGAGTGCAAAAAAAAAAAGAGAGAGAGAGACATGCTCAATTAGTTTTTATTTGAGTTATGGTGTTGGGAAATGAAAAAGCAGTTACTTGTTATTTTTGTTATTTTTGATTGTGAGTTTTTAAGGCCAAAGCATTGATTTCCCATCTGTCTTGTCAAAGAAGGCCATGAGTGTCATTTCCATATACTAAATGCAGCAATATGTGATGAGATGTTTCTTATCTTCTGCTTTAGTGAAAGCATATGGAATTACTGATGTTTAATTTAGTAAAAGCAGTTCTTCAGAGATCCAAAATAAAGTTCTCTGATGCTCTTGGCCTAATGAAGATAAAGATTTTATAATACTTAGGATGGAAGTCAGGAATCCATTACTTTTCTGTCTCTCTTTTTAGGATCATTGATAACTCTGAGACTCTTAGGAAAGAATAGATCATTCCCTTAGAGAAAGGCATATGTGTTAATTTATAATCTGAAAGAACGTATACATCGTGTGTACATAATTAATTCTTCCTAAGTAAACTTAGTAGTTAAGCTTTTTGCTAAGTATTGATGACCAGTGAGTTCAAGGTTGTATTTTCTGCTTCTTGCCCCTTATACTGACTATCAGTTGTCTGTAGTTGCTAAGTATACAACAGTACATGCTTTAGAAGTAAACCAACTTTGGGCAGGATAAGTAACTTTTTATGAAAGTTGAAGAACCAGAATAAACTGCTTTATGTCTCCTTAAAGTACCGAGGACAGGGCCAAGCAATTTCATGTGTGTTCCAGCATTGAAGTAAATGATATTCAAGCTATGATGATTTTGTTTGCAACAGTTTTAAATTTGATGTTATCCAAATCCATCTTTAACAGTTAAAACATTGGCAATTAATATATAAACCATAAATGTTAAGCTATATAATATAAAAACATATTAGCTGGAAAAATAAATACCTTATTATTAAGTATGTTATTTACATGTAGCAGTTAGAGGCTGGGAGTGTGGCCTAGTGGTAGAGTGCTTGTCTAGCATGCACGAAGCCCTAGGTTCAATTCCTCAGCACCACATATACAGAATAAGCCGGAAGTGATGCTTGTGGCTCAAGTGGTAGCGTGATAGCCTTGAGCAAAAAGAAGCCAGTGACTGTCCTCAGGCTCTGAGTTCAAGCCTCAGGACTGGCCAAAAAAAAAAAAAAAAAAAAAGCAGCTAGAACCATACCCTATTCTGGAGTTGCAGTTTAAAAAAAATTGCAATGTTAACTTCTAAGAAAAAGTGATCAACAAGTTAAATATGTAATATATATTTGCATAACTGTAATATAGAGCTTTAAAATATATATCACCTTATGAAATATATAAGTGAGCAGGACTCATCCTACACCTGGCAACCATGACTCACACTTGCAATCTAACCTACTCAGAAGGCTGAGATTTGAGGATTGTGGTTTGAAGTTAGCTTGGAAAGAAAAAGTCTATGAGAATTTTCTGTTGTGGCTGAAGTGGTAGAGTGCCCAGCCCAGGGTGAAAAGCCAAGGGACAGTGCCCAGTCCCTAAGTTTAAATCCCAGTATTGGATGCCTCCCCCCCTCCTCAAAAAAAAAAAGGAGCACCCCAGTATAACCAAGTGCAATAACCTTATATAACCTTAGTGCAATCTATAATGTATGCCAGGATGTTGTTAAAATACCTGTCACGACAGTCTTGAAGGCTACCCCATTAGCTTGCATCTTACTCTGTATTGAATGTATCTTCCTTCATTTACTATTGTGGGTTATTATTAACCATATTAATCATCAGTAACCACCAAAGAAAAAACAATAATAAATTTATTTTTCAACAATTTTAGCCTTTGAGTGTTCAGATGCCTCCAGTGTGCAGAATTCTAGTTAATTGTTCTACTGGTTGTTAGATAAAACATGAAGGTGATTTCCCAAGGTGATGATTTGAATAAAAATATAAAAAAATAAGCTATCCTGCTTTACATGGCTTTTGATTAAAAAGCTGTAGAGGAATATAGGCTTTCAGTTTTGACCTTATTTTTATTGGCTTGGAGAATGACAAGCTCTGTGACTCAGTATTTCTTTGTCACTATGATATTAACTAGTAAGTAGCCCAGCAACTTCTTGTTTCATATCCCAGCCATGTCTCTTTCTTCCTATTGTTCCCCATGTCTCTATTTATTTTATTATTATTATTATTTTTGGTGGGTCATGGGGCTTGAATTCTGGGCCTGGGTACTGTCCCTGAGTTCTTTAGCTTAAAGCTAGCACTCTACCACTTGAGCCACAGCACCACTTCTGGTTTTCTGAGTGGTTTATTGGAGATAACTGTCTCTTGGACTTTTCTGCTTGGGCTGGCTTTGAACCGCAATCCTTAGATCTCTGCCTCCTGAATAGCTAGGATTACAATCCTAGCTCTATTTTTAAAACTTGGCCTTTATGTTTTTTTGTTTACAAATTGTGTCTTTTTTTGTTTCCTTACATTTTGCATGCCTTGGTATCTCCCTTGTACTTCCTGTAATTTGGAACTTAAAAACACACATTGTTCAGTGAAACATCCAAACATGCAAGAATCATTACAATGCAACCAGTTTTCATTTCCTGGGGAAGCTATGGTGCTAGTACCTAATAAAATTCTAAAGGTATTGGTATGAAATGTAATCTTATTAAGCCATATGGATGAATAAAAATAAAGACATTGGGCTTCACTGAATGTATGCTATCAGACATTTTTGGGAAAAAGTTTGATTTATGGAGCACATTAAAATGAAGAAAAATAGTAATGCAACTAGCCAAATATTTTGTTTTTGATGAAGTCCTTGATGGAGTCCTTGATATTTGTAGGGAGGGATGTATGATGAAATAAGGAAATGACATAAAACACTTGAAATCCAAAGAAAAAAATAGGCTATTAAAAGCATTTAAAGCCAGGTGCTCTTGGCTCATGCCTGTAACACTAGTTACTCAGGAATCTGGAATCCGGAAGATTGCAATTCAAAGCTAGCTCAGGCAAGCAAGCTGAGCAAGTAAGTATGAATCCCTGATTTCAAAACCCAGTAGCAGCAGCAAAAAAAAAAAAAAAAAAAAAAAAAAAAAAAGCAGTTTTAAGGATAAATGTGGACCTGACATAATATATTTGTTTTGGTTTGGAAAATTAACCTTTCTGTTTTAAGGTAATTATAAATTCACATATAGCTGTAAGAAATAATAAAGAGATACCTTGTATCATTTATCCAATTTCTCCCCACAGTAACAATTTGCAAAACTATAGTAACAATGTCAGGACCAAGATGCTGACATTGGACTTTCACAGTCAAGATAGGGCACTGCTTTTCTTTCTTTCTCATTCCCTTTCCCTTTCTCTTTAAGATTTTTATTAGTGTACATTAGTTGTACATTTATTAAGGATATTGACATATAATTGTAATGGCTTATTTAACAAGCCACTACTATTTATTTTTGAGATAGTGTCGCTGTATAGCCTAGGCTGGCCTTGAGATTATTTTTTAAATCTTTTTTTTTGGTACTGGTGTTTGAATTCAGGATGTTGTACTTGCTAAGTAAGCACATTGTGACTGAAATTTTTTTTCTTTTTGTGGAAGTAGAGTTTGAATTGAAGTTGTGAGACTTACTGTTTCTTTGCTGTCTGGTGCTCTACCACTTGACCACTACTTTTTGCTGTTTAGTTTGGAGATGACACCTCTGCTGCTCTGCCTGCTCCTTTGTTTTGCATTGGTTATTTTTGAGATAGGGTTTTGCTTTATGTCAGGCCAGCAGGCTGGATGGACCATGATCCTTCTGTCTGTTTTTCACTATGTCTCTGGGATGGCAAATGTACCATGGCATCCAGCTGTTGGTCAAGATACAGCCTCAAGATTCCTTTGTCCAGGAACCATGATCCCCACCAGTTTGGCCTTTGTGTGTGTGTGTGTGTGTGTGCCAGACCTAGGGCTCGAACTCAGTGACTGGATGCTGTCCCTCAGCTTTTGTACTTAAGGCTAGCATTCTACCACTTGAGCCACAGCTCTACTTTGGCTTTTAGGTGATTAATTGGAGATGAGTCTCATGGACTTTCCTGCCCTGGCTGGCTTTGTACTGGGGTCCTCAGATCTCAGCCTCCTGAGTAGTTAGGATAATAGGCCAGTGCCTGGCACAAGTTTGCACTTAGGAATTGGTTTTACAGATTGAGTAGGAATGTGTGTGATTATTACTTAGTCAGAAAGTGAGCACTTTTTAACAAGTACACAAAGAAGTGCTTGGCATAACTAAACATCAGAGAAATAAATTAAAACTGAAATGATATATCTCCTCATACCTATTAGGAGAGCCATTTTATTTTATTTTTTAAAAGCAAGTATTTTTGAGCATATTGAGAAAGGGAACCCTTGTATACCACTGGATTATAAATTGGTTCAGCCATTGTAGAAGAAATATGGGATGGAAATCCCTTAACAAATTTAATCCAACAATTAAAAATAGAGAGCTAACATGTGAGTCATCCCACTTCTAGGTGTGTATGAAAAAGAAATGAGCTATATGCATGCCTATGTTCATTGTAGCCTTATTCAACACAGGCAAGATTTGAAGTCAACCTAAGCATCCATCGACACGTGACTGCATAGGAAAAGATGGCATACATAGTTACGTTTATATGTGTACAGACATATACAGTGGAACACTCCACACTTCAAGTGGAAAACCTTGTCATTTGTGACACCGTAGATGTTCTTGAAGGATATTGTGCTAAATGAAATAAGCCTGGCACAAAAGCTGCATGGTCTGCTTTACAAGTGTAATCTAATACAGGGTAAGAATGGTGGTTATCCAAGACTGAGGAAGAAGGAGATGAGGAGATGTTACTCAAAAAGGACAGTTTCAGTTAGGATGACTTTGTTCAGGGATCTATTGTACAGCATGATTACTAAATATATAATAATGTATACTTGAAAATGTCTAAAAGAATGGGTTTTAAATGTTTTTAGCAATAAAAATTTTTGTGTGAGGTGACAGCTACATTGTTAATCATTTCATAATGTATAACGTATCCAAACATGCGATATCAAGCTATGAAACTCTTTGTCAATTAGACCTTAATAAAGCTGGAGAATTATAAAAACAATATTATGCATTATTACCATTAAAAAAGGAAACTGGTCTCTTTTCAATATAGAAAGTTCTGGAAAATTAGAAACTGGGAAAATTAAGCTTCTAAATGACTCCCAGATTTAGCCTGTCTTGATTTTAGAATTTATACTTTGGGCAGATGACCCAGAATATATTCCTGTTACCATCAAACTTTTTAAATGAGTCAGAAGTTTATTGTAAGTTAACCCTAAAAAAGAAAAAAATCCTCAGATGTCATCTTTGCTTTTTATTTATTTATTTATTTTTGGGCCGGGGAGCTGGGCCTGGGCCTGGACTTTAACTCAGTCTCTGAGCCTCTGTGCTCAAAGCTAGCCCTCTACCACTTGAACCATAGCACCACTTCTGGCTTTTTCTGAGTAGTTTATTGGAGATAAGAGTCTTATGGGCTTCTCTGCCCTGACTGGTATCGAACCATGATCTTCAGATCTTAGCCTCCTGAGATAGATAGACATGAGCCACTAGTGCCCAGCTCTTTGCATTTTTTAAACCTTGGTCAGTATATAAACTTAGTCAACAGTTTTATTTTTGCTGCCTGTTAACTTTTGACAAACTAGGTTCAGGGAGGTAAATTCTCATGTTGTTTCAAGTTAGTTTTAAGTTCTAATACCTCATTGATAGGAAGATGAGAGAAATTTCTCAAGTTATTCAAGGCAGAGTCCTAGAAGGCTTTTATTTCTTTTTAACAGGTTCCTGAAAAGGCTTTGAAATTCTTTTGGTTCTCCTTATTTTTCTTAGCTTGATCGTCTAAGACCACTTATATGATGTGAAGTATAGCCCTTAGAGTGTATATGGGAGCCATGCACTGGTATCTCATGCTGTAATCCTAGCCACTCAGGAGACTGAGATCTGAGGATTAAGGTTTGAAGCCAACCTGAGCAAGAAAGTCTTTGAGACTCTTAACTCTGTTAATCACCAGAAAAGCCAGAAGTGAATCTGTGGTTCAAGTGGTAGAACACTCGTTTTGAACTCAGGAACAGTGCCCAGGCACTGAATTCAAGCCCAGGCCCACCATTTAAAAAAACAAAACCCAAAGAGACCAGATTGCTGAATACCTGATTGCAAATATGAGTATTTTTTGGTAAATGTATTTCTGGTGCTATGATTTTATACCATTAAGTTTTGCTTTTATCAAATCAAATTTTCAGAGATAGTTTTATTCAAGACAGTATGTGTCAGTAAAGTGACTTAGTCATTAGTAATAATCAGACCACTTACTTAACCTTCCCTTTGCTTTAGTCCTTTTTTCATTGTAGTATTCTTGTTCCCTGAAACATAGCATAAAAATAGTTAGCCAGACCTACCCATTCAAGGAAATAAAAATTAAGTTTCCTTAGAAACATTTGAAGAAGGTGAGTCTGCAGGAAAATCCTTGAACTACTAGTTTTGCTTTCCTATTTTCTCAAATCCGTGGTCAAGCTGGGCACTGGTTGTTTCCTAACTGTAATCCTACCTACTGAGGAGGCTGAAATGGAGGATCCTGGTTCAAAGCAAGCCTGGGCAGAAAAGTCTGTGAGACTCTTATTTCCAGTTTTGGCAAAAAGCCGAAAGTGGAGGTGTGACACAAGTGGTAGAGTGCCAGCCTTGATCAAAACGAGCTAAGCTGCAAGAGTATAAGGCCAAGTTCAAGCCCAAGTACCGGTATATACACATGAAAGTCCATGGTCAGATCAGCAACATCTTGTTTGATTGAAAACCCAGGGTCAGAGAATAAATAGCCTGATGTTCTTTATCAATGTGAAGCTGGAACACCAGAGCCCTACTGTTTATCAGTTGTTTCTTGTAACGATGAGGTTATGGGTTGTGTGCATAGTAGGAGGTTCCTGTCAATCTAACCTCTGTGATTCATGTAGTCATGATTCATGTAGTCAGATGTCATGAATATTTCTAATCCAATGTGGAGGTTGAGATCTGGGCAAAATTAGGTTAATTCTTTTCTGTTTCTTGGGCTAGAGGTTGAATTATGGGTCCTAAGCCTGCTAGGGCAAATGTTCCACTAATCTCAGGTTAATTCTTAAGTGTGGCTGCTTTGTACAGTTGTTTAGGTTGCACATCTATACTGTATTTCAAACGATGGCACTCATAACTTAGACACTATAGATTTCTACATTCATTAGGACAATTATCCAGTAGATTACAGTTCAAGTTTCTTCAACAGGAAAAAGTGCCAGTGGTACTTAATGCACTGTGTATTTTTCTTCTCTCTTGTACTTTTTATATCTCCTTCATTTTCCTTATTTAATGCTGATGGCATTTTTTTCCTCCTCTGGAGAAACGAGCTTTTAAGTGAATTTGCTGAAAAATGTTTTGGGCTTTTATGTTTGATGTGTTTAGTCTGTTCACTGTTGAGAAACTCTGAAGCCTTAATAAGGATGGTCTTGCCCTGTTGAACTGACAATGCTAGGCTCTAGTTAATAGCTCCATTGTGTGTTGAATAAACCTCACATTTTTGCCAAAGATTTGAGTATTAGTCAGTTGTGTTTTTATCATTGTGTAGTCAGCTGGGATTCCAAGTGTGTTTGTTATTGCTCAGAGTTTCCAGAAAGTTGCTGGGTAGTGCTAGGCTTTTGTATCATTTGCTATCTGGAGATGTTGTTTCTATAAATGGGTTTGGAAATTTTATTAGTTCTTTTCTGTGTCACCGTGTGGGTGGGGTTATTATATTTTATTTTTGATATTTTGAATATTCTCCAGGTCTTTCTCACTTGAAGGATATCAGCCAGCAGCATCTTTCTGTGGGGACATTACGTACATTTGTTGAGCTTTCATTTATACGGTGCTAACAAGATAGAGGATTAGGATTTTAAAATGGCCTCTAAAACACCTGGGTACTTTTTTTTTTTTGGCCAGTCCTGGGGCTTGGACTCAGGGTCTGAGTACTGTCCCTGGCTTCTTGTTGCTCAAGGTTAGCACTTTACCTCTTGAGCCACAGCACTACTTCTGGATTTTTTTTGTTTATGTGATTCTGAGGAATCAAACCCAGGGCTTCATGCATGCTAGGCAAGCACTTTACCACTAAGATACATTCCTACCCCAGGTTACTTTTATTTGTTGTGTTTTTTCCTGCACAGGCTGGGAATAAAGCTAGAGTGTATGCTAGGCAATTGCTCTAGCACTAAACCACATCCCAAGACCAGGATTTAAATGTATGTTGGAAAGTGGTTTTTAGAGTTTTCATGGTGGTTCATGCCTGTAATCCTAACTATTTGTGAAGCAAACATAAGAGGGTTGAGGTTCGTGGTTGCCTCAAAAAAGCAAAAAGTAGCTGACTTGGGGGACGGGGTGGCACAAGTACTGCAGTTGGTTCTCAACAAAGGTGAGGACTAAGTTCAAACCTCAGTACTGCTCAAGGAGAAAGATGTTTTTCAATAGACTGTTCTCACATCATGTAGAGGGCTTATTAATGCAAACTGCTGGCTCCACTCCTAGAGTTTCTGATTCAGTAGGTCTGGGAGGGAGCCTGAGAAATGTGCATTTTTATGTAGTTTCAGGTGATACTTCTGCACTGCCTTGGGCACTACATTTTGAGAACTAGGGCTCCAGGATAAAATTAGTGTATTATTTTCTACAACTCTACTGTGTATGTAGCATCTAGCATGAAAGAAAAGTAGGTTTAGGTCTTGAGAAAACTATCAGAATCTTAGAATTTTTTGCTTTTGATGAAAAGAAACTTTTCATCAATAAGTAAGTAAAAAATTAGTCATATAGAAAAGCTTGAAAAGTAAAAATTACTTAAACTGCACTGTCACTACAGTGAATGTTTTGGTAAATGTGATTCTAGTCAGCAGACTGTGGAAATTGATTATCTGGATTTAATTTCTGCTCTGATACTTATTCACCATGTGACTTTAGGTAAGTTATTTGCTTATCTGGTGTTCAATTTCTCCATCTGTGAAATGGTGCTGAAAGCACCATTTGGAGAAATGGTGTCTAGTCTCTAGTCAGCACTTTCATTAGAATACATTTCAAACAATATTGAACTTAGATTAAATGACCACCTATAATCCAGAAAAATAAATCCATTATTGTCAAATTTTATTGTCCACTTTTTCTTGTGAGTTTATTTATGCTTTTTGTAACTATATATTTTTTATTTTGTTTGTGTGGGTCCTAGGGCTTGAACTCATTCATGTCCTTGGCACTGTCTTTGAGCTTCCTTTATCAAGGTTAACATGCTACCACTTGAGCCACAGCTCTACTTCTGGCTTTTTTTGGTGATTAATTGGAGTTGTAAGTCTCATGGACTTTCCTGCCTGGGCTGGCTTTTGAACCATGATCTTTAGGTCTCAGCCTCCTGAGAAGCTAGGATTACAGACACAAGTCACTAGCATTGTCTGGCACAAAATAACTTACAAAAATGTTACATTGTCATCTATATGTATTCATAAGTAGTTACTGTCTTGCTTTACCTGTGTTCTTTATCTGTTATGGCTCAGTTTTAAAGGTTGGAAGTAAATTTTATATGATATAAAATACTTTAATTATTATTTGCTGAAATAATGGCTTTTTTGGACTTATTGGGATTCAAGGCACCAAATATTTGAAAATGGCAAAGTAAAAAATGCAAACAAATTGTATATGCTTATTTTCTCCAAGAGTCTTACATCCTGGTTTAGTATCTTTTAAATATGTATTTGATCAATGACTAAAATGTCTTCTGTTTTACCATGTTGCAGATCAGAGCTTAACTTTTTAAGACTTAATTTAAGTTTTGTGTACTGTGCCTTGATCAGTTTTAATTTGGGTAAGGTGACTGCATTTGCAAGAAATGAAGAATTGTAGATAAATGAATTGTACAAATTAGGTATAATTATATTTCTTTGTTCTGTACAATTAAAGTGAATTGCCTCATCTGTGTCTGTCCTATCTATATTGGTAAGTTTTGGGGATGTAAAATGCTACATATACTATCCTCATAGATGTCCTTTTCCATTACCTTTTTAGTTTATAAACATTACCAAATACCTATTGTGGCAACCACTGGGCTAGTCCCAATGAATATAAAGACAAAAGTAATAGAACATAGTTTATTGGGAGTATTTTTGGCAGTGCACTCAAATTCTTAAGTTGAGAAGTCATCTTTAAGTAATTTTTCCCTCTTGTCAGATATTTTCCTAAGGAAAATATTTGGCGTATAAAATACTAGGCATAGAGGAAGTGAAATATGTTGTATCATCCTTTTTCATGAGTTGTTAGTTTTTTTCTGTTGGGAGTGGGGGTAGGGGTGAAACAAAATTCCCCATTTGAGGATAATTAATTATTGAAGCTGGATGACTGGTGCATAGTAAAAAATCCAATCATTAATCTACACTTTAACTCAATGAAATACTGTTTTGTCATATACCTTTTTATCTTTATTTTGTTATAGAAAGAGGTTTATTTTGTTCACAGTTCTGACCCATGTCTGGTGATGGCTCTCTTGGTGATAGCCCTGCAGGGCATCCACATTGAGAGACAGTTCTCTGCCTTTATGAAACCCCCAGTATCCAGGCATGAGGGTTGTGACCCTATGATCTCACCTAATTGTAATCAGCTCCCTAAAGTACCATCTATAAACGTAACAGTTGGTTTAAGTTTACAGTTTTTTTTTGGCCAGTCCTGGGGCTTGAACTCAGAGTGTGGACTCTGTCCCTGAGCTTCTTTTGCTCAAGGCTAGCACTCTACCACTTGAGCCACAGAGCCACTTCTGGCTTTTTATGTTTATGTGGTATTGAGGAATTGAACCCAGGGCTTCATGCATGCTAGGCAATCACTCTACCACTAAGTCACACTCCCAGTCACAGTTTTTTTTTTTAAGTAGTTGTACAAAAGGATTTTAATCCACCAAATCAGATTATGAATACAATGTATCTAGATTAATGTCACCCTTAAACAATTCTCCCCATCTTTCCCAATCCCACCCATTTTCACATATTCACTTTTCCATTTTACATGTGCATATAATGATTGTATTTGTTCACCCTTTCTCTCATATGTCTCCCTTACTCCCAAAACATGTTTCAGCTTCTTGTTATTATTTTTCTTGGTTGTTCAGAGGAGTTACATGTTTTGGTAAATATCTTGATCCAGTTTAATATTTCTAGAAAATCAATTTGTGGTAGATGTGTTCTTTGTGATTTAACAGTAGATTCAATCTGTGGCTCAGAAAAAGCACTTTTAGTTGTAAATTGGATGAATATTGAGATGGGAGAGTAATATTAAAAGCCACTATAGAAATGTTACTTATACTTAAGCATGCCTTATTTCCCTTTTTAATACACAGAATATATTAAAATTCATCCTGTGATTTTTTTGGTAATAAAACCTAAAAGCAAAACACTTGGTATTATGAATTCCCCATCATATAGTTATCATATATGAACAAATACATATGATGAAGGGTGAATTGTAAAAATGTTTAGTGAAAGAATGCGGGTTCTTTACTTGATGGGCTTATCTATAGATCATAAAAGTAAGTGGAGCAAGGCACCTGTGTCATACCTGTAATTCTACGAACTCAGCAGGCTGAGATCTGAGCATCTTGGTTCCAAGCTAACTGGGACAGACAAATCCAAAACTCTTAGCAAAAAGCTGGAAGTTTGGCCAAAATGATTGGCGTCAGTCTTGATGAGTATGGGAAGCTAAGGGACAGCACCCAGGCCCTGGGTTCTAGCCTCAGTACTGGTACCAAATTAAAAAAAAAAAGAAAGAAAAGAGAAAAAGTAAGTGATTAGTTTTTAGAGCACTGTCAAGGCTAGGGGTGTGGTTCAAGTTGTAGTGTGTCTACCTAGCAAGCACATGGCTCTGAGAAACTCTAGTACCATATATACTATACACAATAATAATACAGTCCAGAGAGCAGATACTAAAGGCAAGGGCAGATGGTTATATCCTTGATGTTTATTTCATACTCTGTATTTCATATAAGAGTAAATAGGTCTGGGAAGCACAGTAAATTACTTGAAATGAAAATTGTAGTTAGTTGGGGGAGTTTGGATTTAAGCTACATTCTGTAACCCAAACCTGGTATCCTTTTCTCCTTAATTCTGGCTCTTTTCAAAATGTATTGTTTTGAGTGTGCTTTCTTTGCCTTCAAGTTTGCAAGTCTTTTTCTTTTTTATTTATTTAATTTAAAAAATAAAAATGATTAAGTAGTTGTACAAAGAGGTTATAGTTCCATAAGTCAGATTATGAGTAAAGTGCTTCTTGATCAATGTTACCTTTTCCATCATTCTCTCCCATTTTTCTCCCTTCCATCCCCTACCCTCAAGTTATGTAGTTCAGTTTTTAAATAATGTACGTTGGATATAACCACTTACCCTTTCTCCCGTATTTGTATGTCTTCCTTCATTACCCTCCTCCCAAAACATATGCAAGACTTTTTCCTAGTGATGGTATATGTTAGAATGATTTCTTGAGGGACCTATTTTTTTTTTTTTTTTTTGCCAGTCCTGGGCCTTGGACTCAGGGCCTGAACACTGTTCCTGGCTTCTTTTTGTTCAAGGCTAGCACTCTGCCACTTGAGCCACAGTGCCACTTCTGGCCATTTTCTGTATATGTGGTGCTGGGGAATTGAACCCAGGGCTTCATGTATACGAGGCAAGCACTCTTGCCACTAGGCCATATTCCCAGCCCCGAGGGACATCTTTTTTTTTTTTTTTAATTTAATTTATTTATTAATTGAACACAAATTTTTTTGACAAGGTGTTGTGTAAAAAGGGTACAGTTACATAGTAGGGCAGTGTGTACATTTCTTGTGATGTCTTACGCCCTGTTTTTCTTTCCCTTCTAGGTCAGGTAGACATATATACAATATACAATGTATCAAGAACATATACAGTAGCCACGTGGCCAAGCCCAAGAAAATTCGCCTAGGGCTTTAAATGTAATGTCGATATTAGACAATATGTCGACAGTAGCCTTATATGAATGTATATACATAGCTTTTGAGCGATTGTATTCCACTGAGAGGTCGATTTTTTACCTTTATGTGTTGAGTAGTTGTTTGGTTTTAGTTACATACTGTTGGGTCGCTGCCCCAATCCTGTGGGAAATACCATTTGACAAGCAGTTTTTGGTTTCACAGACCTGGTTTCTACTGTCTCTCTGTTTCCCTTTCTTAACAGTCATATATCAGGGAGATCATGCCCCTTTGTTTTCTGTGTTCTAGGCTTGTCTCGCTCAACACTATTTGTTCGAGTTCTGACCATTTCCCTGCGAATAACAATATTTCACCATTCCTAATCGCTATGTAGTATTCCATTGTGTAAAGGTACCATATTTTTTGGATCCATTCATCTGTGGAGGGGCATCTGGGTTGTTTCCATATTTTGGCAGTAGAAATGTCTTTTTGATATCTTGGGACTTGCTGTTTAGGATAGATGCCTAGGAGTGGTATGGCTGGGTCATAGGGTAGGTCTATATTGAGCTTTTTGAGAAACCTCCATACTGTTCTCCAAAGTGGTTGTACTAATTTGCACTCCCACCAACAATGGAGAAGGGTTCCTCTTTCCCCGCACTCCCTCCAGCATTTGTTGTTGCCTGAGTTCAGAGTATAGGCCATTCTAACTGGGGTGAGGTGGTATCTCAGGGTTGTTTTTATTTGCATTTCCTTTACTACCAGGGATGTTGAACATTTCCTCATATGTTTCTTTGCCATTTTTATTTCTTCTCTTGTGAAGTCTCTCTTTAGCTCTTTTGCCCATTTCCTAATAGGTTTATTGGGCTTGGAGGGGCTTAGTTTTTTGAGTTCTCTGTAGATGACAGATATTAGGCCTTTGTCTGTTGCTGTGCTGGTAAAGATTCTTTCCCATATGGTTGGCTGTCTTTCTGTTTTGGTGGCTATGTCCTTAGCTGTGCAGAAACTTTTTAATTTGTAGTAGTCCCATTTGTCGAGTCTCTCCCCTATTTGTTGTGCCCCTGGGACTCTACTCAGGAAGTTCCTTCCTGTGCCTATAAGTTCTAGCGTCTTTCCTACTCTGTCCTTCAGTAGTTTCAAGGATTCAGGTCTGATATTGAGGTCCTTGATCCATTTTGAGTTGATCTTGGTGCATGGTGATAGGCTTGGGTCTACTTTGAGTTTTCTGCATATAGCTGCCCAGCTCTCCCAGCACCAGTAGTTGAAGAGGCTATGTTTATTCCATTGTATGTCTTTAGCTTCTTTGTCGAATATCAGCTGACTGTAAAGAGTGCGGTTTTATTTCTGGATCTTCAATTCTAATCCATTAGTCTTCCGATCTGTTTTTATACCAATACCAGGCTGTTTTTGTTATGATGGCCCTGTAGTAGAGCTTGAAGTCTGGTATTGTGATACCTCCTGCACTGCTTTTTTTTTTTTTGTCTAGAATTGCTTTGGCTATTGTAGGTCTTTTGCTGTTCCATATGAATTTATGGGTTGCTTTCTCTATTTCAGTGAAGAATGTGACTGGGATTTTGATAGGGATTGCATTGAATTTGTATAACAATTTGGGCAATATGGCCATTTTCACTATATTGATTCTGCCCACCCATGAGCATGGGAGGTCTTTCCATCTCCTTGTGTCTTCTTTGATTTCCCTTATTACATTTTTATAGTTTTCATTAAATACGTCACGTCCTTGGTTAAGTTGATCCCTAGGTACTTTATTCTTTTTTTGGCTACTGTAAATGGAATTGTTTCCATAATTTCCTTTTCTGTTTGTATATTGCTGGTGTACAGAAAAGCTGCTGACTTTTGTGGATTGATTTTGTATCCTGCTACTTTACCAAAATGGTTTATTAGGTGTAGGAGTTTGGGGACTGAGTTTTTTGGGTCCTTCAGATAAGATCATGTTGTCTGCGAATAGGGATAACTTGATTTCTTCCTTGCCGATGTGGATCCCTTTGATGTCCTCCTCTTGCCTTATTGCAATGGCTAGGGATTCCAGCACTATGTTGAAAAGAAGTGGGGAGAGTGGGCATCCTTGTTTTGTTCCTGAGTTTAGGGGGAATGATTTAAGTTTCTCTCCATTTAATATGATGTTAGCAGTTGGTCTGTTGTATATGGCTTTTATTGTTTTGAGGAATGTTCCATCTATTCCTGTTCTCTCCAGAGCTTTTAATAAGTATGGATGTTGGGCTGGGGATATAGCCTAGTGGCAAGAGTGCCTGCCTCGGATACACGAGGCCCTAGGTTCGATTCCCCAGCACCACATATACAGAAAACGGCCAGAAGCGGCGCTGTGGCTCAAGTGGCAGAGTGCTAGCCTTGAGCGGGAAGAAGCCAGGGACGGTGCTCGGGCCCTGAGTCCAAGTCCCAGGACTGGCCAAAAAAAATAAGTATGGATGTTGTATTTTGTCAAAGGCTTTTTGGGCATCAACTGACATAGCAATGTGATTCTTGATTTTAGTTCTGTTTATGTGGTGAATTACGTTGATTGATTTATGGATGTTGAACCATCCTGTGACTGTGGGATAAAGCCTACTTGGTCATGATGTATAATTTTCTTGATCAGTTTCTGGATCCTGTTAGCTAAAATTTTATTGAGGAGCTTTGCGGCTATGTTCATTAGTGATATTGGTCTGTAGTTCTCTTTTTTTGTTGGGTCTTTGCCTGGTTTGGGAATGAGTATTATATTAGCTTCATAGAATGAGTTTGGGATTTCTCCCTCTGTTTCTATTTCGCAGAAGAGTTTGAGGAGTATTGGTATTAGCTCCTCACTAAAGGTTTTGTAGAATTCGTTGGTGAATCCATCTGGGCCTGGGCTTTTCTTTGTTGGGAGGTTCTTGATTACCTCCTGTATCTCACTGTAAGTTATTGGTTTATTTAGTTGATTTATTTCTTCTTGGTTCAGTTTGGGCAGTTTATACTTCTCTAAGAATTAATCCATTTCTGTAAAATCATTGTTTTTTACTGAATAGAGGTTCTGGAAATAGCTCCTGATGATTGTTTGAATATCGTGTGTACTTGTAATTTTTCTGGTGGAGTCCCTGATTTTACGTATATGAGTCTCTTCTCTTCTTTTTTTGTAAGTCTTTCAAGGGGTTTGTCAATTTTATTTATTTTCTCAAAGAACCAGCTTTTAGTCTTATTTATTTGTTGAATGGTCTTTCTATTTTCAATCAGATTTACCTCTTCTTTGATCTTTGTGATCTCTCTCCTCCTAGTCATTTTAGATTCGGTCATTTCTTGTTTCTCCAGTTGTTTTAGTTTCATCGTGAGGTTCTTCACCTGCTCTGCTTCCATTCTTTTAATGTGAGTGCTGAGGGCAATGATCTTGCCCCTCAGTACTGCCTTAGCTGTGTCCCATAGGTTTCTTTGTGATGTATTTTCATTGTCATTGTGGCTTATGAATTCGTTGATTTCATCTTTTATTTGGTCTGTGGCCCATGTGTTGGATAACAGTGTGGGGTTTAGCCTCCAAGAATGTGTATAGCCTCTGTGGTAACCGTTGTTATTGAGGTTGAGGGACCTCTTAATTGTGTGTGTGTACATGTGCATGTGTTTCACTCTTACAGGGGTTTGAATTCGGGATCTCATGCGCTCATTTGGCAACCCATCCCCTAATACCTGGTCCTCTACCACTTGAGCCATGCCTCCACGTCTAGCTTTTGCTAGTTAATTGGAGGTATTATCTTTTGGATTTACTTGTCTGTCAGAGCTGGACTCAGAATCTTTGTTTTCAGATCTCAAGCTTCCTAGTATTTAAGATGATAAGTGTGAGATCTCTGTATTGGATTTAATTAAAAAAATATATATATATATATTTCATTTTTACTTTTGTTGTTTTCGCAAGATCCAAATTCTAGACCACTTCATCTTTACTCTGCTTTTATATTCTTATGTATAGAGATCTCTTTTCATCTTCTCTTTTTCATACTGAAAAGAGTTCTTCTCATTGTCTGGAGTACCTTTTTTTCTAAGAGGATCCTCTAGTGAAGAGCAAGCAGAGGGCATGCCTCTTCACATAACTTAAAGGAGAAATCTGTTTCTCCTTTGACTTGGATTTCACTCCTCCCATTCTTTTTATATACAGTCTACTTTGAGGCTAAGTGTCATGACTGTGACTCAGGCCTGTAATTTCAGCTGCTTGGGAGATGGAGTTGGGAGCTTGGAGGGCTCAGTTTATCCTAGGTAAAAACATGAGTCTCTATCAGAAAAATAAATGCAGGGAAAAAGGCTAGGAACATAGCTCAAGTGTTAGAGCCAGTGGCTCTGAGTTCAAAACCCTAGTGTCACCAAAAATGGAAGTCTTCTTCTTTACTTAGAAGTCCTCTCAAAAGTCCAATTTATGTTGGGCCTTCCTGCCAAAGAAGTACCATGTAGCCTGAGATATTTTTTTGTGTTGCATTAATGCTGGCCTTTTGGGAAATGTACTTTGTAGTATAACCTTGTTCCCTCTGGGTAAATTGTCTCCTCTTTTACCAGTGTTCCCCTGTGGCCTAAGTACAATTGGTCTGTTTGCAGATTGAGTTGGGGAGGCCCAAATCATAACTTCTTCTTCTTTTTTATTTTTATTTTTGCCAGTCCTGGGGCTTGAACTCAGGGTCTGAGCATTGTCCCTAGCTTCTTCTTTTCTTTTCTTTCTTTATTTTTTTCTTTTTTCTTTTTCTTTCTTTTTTTTTTTTTTGCTCAAGGCTAGCATTCTACCTTTTGAGCCACAGAGCCACTGGCTTTTTCTATATATGTAGTAATGAGGAATTGAACACAAGGCTTCACGTATATGAGGCAAGCACTCTACCACAAGGCCATATTCCCAGCCCCCATAACTTTTATACATAGAGAATAGTCAATGACTTATGCTTTGTAAGTGTAAGGCCTTGAGTTCATTCTCCATTATTTCCCCTTACAAAAACAACGATCTTCAGGTGAGGAAGTATACTACTAATCTTCTAAGGCTGCTGTACCACAGGACTACAAACTTAGTAGCTTAAGACAATGCACATTTTTAAAAAACAATTTTTTAATCCAGATGTTTGGTTCCTGTATCATTGGGCTAAAATCAAGTTGTCAGCAAGTCTGCAATCCTTTCTGGAGAGTTTAGGAGATAATCTAGTGCCTTGTTATTTCCTCCTTTTGGGGACCCTGTACATTCCTTGGCTTCTGGCTACCTCCCGCTGTATTCTGTGACCATATAGTATCTCTGATCATG
Source organism: Perognathus longimembris pacificus (assembly GCF_023159225.1). Lineage (NCBI taxonomy): Eukaryota > Metazoa > Chordata > Mammalia > Rodentia > Heteromyidae > Perognathus > Perognathus longimembris. Next base: position 26,958,588 of record NC_063168.1, on the reverse strand, counting down.
CTTCTGTCTAGCTCTTTCTTTGTCTCTTCTTTTGTCTTTCTCTTCCACTTCTAAAAACCCTTGTGACTACATTTGATCCCAGGAAAATTGCTGATTAGCAATTTTAATTCCTGCATCAATTAATTTCTCTTTGTCAGGTGACCTAATATATTCATAGGTTCCACTGATTAATGTGAGCATTTTAGGGGAACCATTTTGCTGTCTGCAGCAGCAAAGGATGGTTTTTATGTTTCCCTTTGAAATACTTTTTTTGGGTGCCTGTACTGGGCTTCAACTCAGCATCTGTGTGTTGTCATTGAGCTTTTGTGTTCAAGGCTAGCACTCTACCACTTGAGCCACAGCTCCATTTCTGGCTTTTTGGTGCCTAATTGGAGATAAGAGTCTGATAGACTTTCCTTCTCTAGGCCGGCTGCAAACTGTGACCATCAGATTTCAGCCTCTTTTTTTTTTTTTTTTTTTTGGCCAGTCCTGGGCCTTGGACTCAGGGCCTGAGCACCATCCCTGGCTTCTTCCCGCTCAAGGCTAGCACTCTGCCACCTGAGCCACAGTGCCCCTTCTGGCCGTTTTCCATATATGTGGTGCTGGGAAATCGAACCGAGAGCTTCATGTGTAGGAGGCAAGCACTCTTGCCACTAGGCCATATTCCCAGCCCAGATTTCAGCCTCTTGAGTAGCTAAGATTATAGGCACATTCCACAAGTGCTCTGCAAAACATTTTTTTTGTTTTGCCAGTCCTGGGGCTTGAACCTTGAGTGCTGTCCCTGAGCTTCTTTTGCTCAAGGCTAGCACTCTAGTTGAGCTACATAGCACCACTTCCTGCTTTTTTGAGTAATTTATTGGAGATAGGAGTCTCAGGACTTTCCTACCTAGGAGTTGGCAATCCTCAGATCTCTGCCTCCTGAGTAGAATTTAGTTTGTGGTTTTATTATTTGAAATGAGTCTTACTCAGTAGCCCATGGTGGCCTGGAACTTCTGATTCTGCTGCCTCTACCTCCTGAATATTCAGATCACAGGTATATACTACCACACTTGACAATTTGGTTGGTTTATTTATTTATTTTTTTACAAAAGACATTGTTAATCTTTTGAGAAGCCAGAATTCAGAAGTGTATGATTCCTTTTAGTAGTTTCCTGAAGCTCCACTCAATTTTTTTGTTTTGGTCGGCCATAGGGCTTGGTCTTGGGGCCTGGGTGCTCAAGGCTAGTACTCTACCTCTTTGAGTCACAGCACCACTTCTGGTATTCTGATGGTTAATTGGTGATAAGAGTCTCATGGACTTTCCTGCCTGGGCTGGCTTTGAACCACAATCCTCAGATCTTAGCCTTCTGAGTAGTTAGGATTACAAGTGTGAGCCACTAGTGCCCAGCCTCTACAACTTCTTACATCCATCTTATTAACCTCTTGGCAGGCATGTCCTTTCTACCATTTACCACCTATATTGTGTTAGTCTTGAAGTCTCAAATTGTTCAAATTTTTGTAGAGCTGACTCCATCTTGATTAGGGAAACATGGTAGGAAATGATGGGGGGAGTAGAGATGACTCCATCTTGATTATTAGGTTAACCTGACCACAAATTTCTGCTTCTGTAAATGGCTTGTTTCGTGTTTAACTTGTTGCTTGCTCTCCCAATGCGTCAATCTCCTATATCTATGCCACGCTTGCTTGTTTGTTGCTTGCTCTACCCCCTGCATCAAACCCCTACATCTGTGCTATACTTTTACCCTTATAAACCCCAATTTGAGGACTGCTCGGGGCGTGGTGGCAGCTCCTGAGTCTATGCTGTGTCCCTGGTGGATCAGCCTGCTTCTCAGGGGTGTAGTTTCAGCTCCCGAGTCTGTGCTATGTCCCCAGCCAGGCAGTTTGCTTTTTGCTTCCCCAATAAACCCATCTTTTTGCTTGAGACTGTCTCTGAGTAGTGGACTCTTGGGGGGACATGGAACCACCGCCCCCCCCCAGACCCCGTAACACAAATGTCATTTCTCTTTTTTCCCCCTAACACCAGAGTCACAACAGCTATATCTTTTGGTGTTACCACTACATTATATCAGACTGGTTAGGTAATTTGCCTAGTTCTCCAGTAAGGAAGTGATAGAGCTAGGATTTGGCCCAAGAATTTGGGCATTGGCTTCTTCCTACCTGTATTCTTGTACATAGCATTACTGTTGTTAATAGCACTTATGTACCCCTTGATTTTGAATGTATTTTTGTTGTTGTTGGTGGTTGTGGGGGCTTGAATTTAGGGCCTGATCACACTCCCTGAGCCCTTTTGCTCAAGGCTACCACTCTATAACTTTGAGCCACAGCACTATTTCCATCAAAATGTATTTTTGATGGATGAATTTTTAATTCAGAACATTTGGTTAGTGTTGTTCTCAATTTTAGCATATGTATAGAGCTAAGTGGCTTATTAGAAAGTCGCTTAAAATAGCTTGCATTCTTGGAGACTTGAGGCAGAAGGATTATAAATTTGAGTCTGGCCTGGACTATAAAGTAAGACCCTGTCCCAACACCCCCCCCACCTGCCCCTCCCACCCCCCAATTCATCTATTTGGTCTTGCTAATAGTAATAATCTAGCTTAATTTTCTAAGTTTTTATTTTGTTTTCTATGAGCAGTTTTGGGTTAAAATGGACTACTTTTGTTTTTCCTTCTTTATTACTTAAAAAAGGAGATATGACCAGTTTGCTTATTCTGTTTTGCTGTAAAATATTAAGAGTCCAGAGGAAGCTGAAACCATAGCTTTTATGGGACTGCTGTAGGTTCCAAAAACTATTGCGAGATCTTTTAATAAGCCAGTTATTGAACTTTTAACAAAGACCTTGTTTTTCTTTTTTTAAGTTATCCTATGAAAAACATATTGTGTATTAGCTCTCCTTGTAGTTGAAATATTGATGGGATGCCAAGTACACTTTTTTTTTCTCATTCTGATTAACTCCTCTTTGCCACTTAAGGTATAGGAAATCTGCATTTATAGCTTCTGCCTTAGTTTATGTGTGTGTTCAGTATTTTACACTTAAAATTATTGCAATAAGAATTTTTACTGTTTCCTTAGGGTGGGTATTTTTTGTGCTGGAGGCTGGGAATCCCCTTATCAAAGCAATCTTTTCGGTGTTGGTAAACTGAGGGCTTTATGGCGGCCAGATGGGAATTCCTTTTCTTAAGCAACCTATACTTCCTTCCTCAATCTTTTCATGGTCCTCTGCATTTGTGAATGACACAGAAAGAGGAAAGATAGAAAGAAATCTAGCATTTATTGCTTAGAGCTATATATATATCATGTGTGTTAGCTCATTTAGTCATAGTGATTTTATAATAATAACAATGAGCAGATCTGAAAATGAATGTGTGTCCCTGTGTATTTGTTAATTTGGTACTGCAGTTTGAACTCATGGCTTTGTACCTTCTAGGCAGGTGTCTACTAGTTGAGTCATGCCTGAATATCTATTGGAAATTTGTTTATTTATTTGTTTATTTATTTATTGTTGGTCATGGGCTTGAACTCTGAGCTTGGGTGCTGTTTCTGAGCGCTTCAGCTCAAGACTAGCACTGTACCTTTGAGCCACAGCGCCACCTCCTTATTATTATTATTATTATTATTTTTTGTTTGTTTGTTTTTTGGCCAGTCCTGGGGCCTGGACTCAGGGCCTGAGCACTGTCCCTAGCTTCTTTTTGCTCAAGGCCAGCACTCTGCCACTTGAGCCACAGCGCCAGTTCTGGCCATTTTCTGTATATGTGGTGCTGGGGAATTGAACCCAGGGCCTCATGTATATGAGGCAAGCACTCTTGCCACTAGGCCATATCCCCAGCCCCATTATTTTTTTTTTTGAGAAGGAAAATCTACATTATTTTCATGTCACTGTGATGATGACACACTTGAATTAGTCTTAGGTGAAATATAATGTTTTTACTGTCTTGAAGTTGGAAAGTTATTTAGGTGATAGCGGAGGCTTAATCAACAGTGCTTCTTAGAAGGTGGTGGACAAAGGTTTCATTCCTAAGGGTTTGAGAATGCAGAACATGTAAGTACAGAACACATACTTCTGTTTCACCCTTTTGACTATTTTAATAAAGAAATGGTGGAAAATGACAGGGTAAACAGCCAAACTACAGCTGAATTCTTCTACATCAGCATTCTCCTGGGAGATGGCACCACACCCGGAATCAGCCAGGCAAAAGCCATGAAAGAACATCAATTAAGAATGCAGTGGGGGAAGTTCTGACTCATCCTCAGATCTGGAGAAAAAGCCTACATTACATTCTGAAGAGAAAATTAAGGCAATCATTAGGGTCATAGCACCCTCAAGGTTCTGTTAAGAGGTAGCATAGCATTAGAAATGTAGAAATTCTTTTGCTTTTTTTTTTTTTTTTGACAAGATCTTGCAGTATTTTAGTGAACATTACGAATTGAAATGTTGATGTTAGGTAATTTGCTACTTTCATGTTCAGGCTAAATGAGTAGACTTCTCATTTATTTTTAGTGTTTATAGTAGGTCCTTTTCTTTTCCTTTTCCCTTCCCCTTTCCCTCCCTCCCTCAACAGAATCTTTGCTATGTAGGTCATTCTGGCCTCAAATTTGTGATCCTCCTGTATCAGCCTCCTAAATGCTGGGATTTCAAGTGCGTGCCACCTTGACTGTCCACTGTAGTAATTTTTAATAACAGCCATTAACCTTTATTGAGTACTTTGTGCTAGGCTCTAGTCTGTACAGTTTTATACATTAACATATTTAATGCAACAACCCTGGAAAGTATAATAGGAAACAGGAGATAATGATTAAATAAGGCAGAGCTCATACCCAGTGAAAGGTTTGAACATAGAGAGCCTTTATTCTTTGCTATGTCAAAATCATTGTGCTATATCAAAATATTGTGCTATATAACACTGTGAGAAGAGTATTACTTCATCTTTGTAATAAATTATTTCTTTGAAGTCAAACTCAAATAGTACAAATGTGAATAATTGGCATTTAAACAACATTTTATTCCTGTATCTTGTGTACCTTAGAGTGGTTTTCCTTTAGTCTGGTGTGAATGTATGAATAATGTTACTATGTGTCAGAAATTAGCCCAATAATCTCTTTCGGGTCTTAAGTAACATCTTCTAGGAGCATGTGTTCAATTTAGAAGCAAGTTATTATAATCAACTCTCTTAAAGCAATCACTATGAAAACGAAAAAGAAAGGAAAGGAAAACTGGAAATCGAAGTTCCTTTTCGTTTTTCTTTTCAGCCTTTTAAGATTGGGTCTTATGTAGCTCAAGCTAACCTTGAACTCTTGATTCTCCTGTCTTAGCCTTCCATGTGATAAACCACAGCTGAGTGGAGGTGTCCTTTTAAAGATGTTCTGACTTGAATTCATAGTGTACTAGTTGAGATACTCACTTTCTAATAATATGTAAAACATTTACTGCTGTTGGGTGATTATTTTGAGTTACATAGTAAGGTTTCCCTATGACCAGTCTGCATCATTGTCTAGCCTTTTTCCTAAGTTCCTAAGTATGGTTACTGTTTACTTAGCTTGGTGGCATGATGTCATCTCTAGTTCCCTCATTCATGGGCTAATTCAACCTCTTATTTTCCATTTGGTAGACAGCATTTTTACTGGTGTTTGCTTCATTCATTTTAGTTCTCAGTAAACATGTATTTAGCAAAGTTTACTACTCGTGAGATGCTGTGCTCTGCCCTGTGTGTTCCAGCAAACTTACTTGCTGTGCACTGCCTTAGCAGAGTCCCTTTTCCACACCATTGCTGTCACTTACTACAAAATTTTCATGAGCTTTTCCTTGTTCTTTTTTCTCTACTGTGCTGGCCCTTCATAGTCAGAATGGGGTTGACAGTTTACCTCATTTTTCCAGTGAAACATCCTGGTTTTTTTTTGTTGTTGTTATTTATTGTTGTTTTGTTTTTTTGCTTTTTTTTTTTTTAGATCTGAGACTGGGACCTGAGCTGGGTATCTGATTCCTGAGTATTCGATGCTTTTAATCATTGGTGGGCACTTTACTACCTGAGCCACGCCTCCAACCCCAACATCCTGTTTTCTTAATCCTAGCTTCCAGAACTCTTCATAAAATCCTTACTGAAGTGTTAATCACACTGTAGTATAACTATAATACCGTAGGTCACCTCTAGTAGTTTTTTAGTTTTTTGGAAGCAGGGATAATATTTTATCACTGTTTTATTCTGGATAGAGAATTTAGTATTTGGAATCTAGTGCTAATAGATATTTGCATGGTGGTGTATTCTTACTGCTTGCAACATATATCATCTCATGTATTATTATTTGTAAGGTCCACCCCGGGGAGGGCTCCCTGCAGATGCCCCCCACCTGTAAAGTCTGTACTCAGTATCTGAGTTACCAAGGTAGCTGGCACACCTGGAGGCAGTTACTACCTCCTTCTCTGAGGTCAGATTCAAGCCACGAGGCCATACCTCCCACCTTTTCCTATACAATCTGGCTCAACACGGTCCCCGCTCTTTCCTTTTCTCTCTTACTCTCTCTTGCTCTTTTTCCCTTCTTATTTCCCTTCTGCCTCCCAGGCCTTCATCTTGTGTGGGCTGGCAGTTTGTTTTCCCCCCAATAAACTCCTTTCTGCCTGAACCATGTGGCGGTTTCCTTCCTGGCAAAACTTACATCATTATTATTGTTATTCTTTACATACATACACATGTAAATCCCAGCTACTCCAGAAGCTGATATGTGGAGGGAGAGTTAACAGAGATATTTGCGTAATGGCTCACGTATTCTTATTACTTACTACTCACTTCATCTCATATGTTGTAATTATAATTATTATTCTTTCAATATCTGCATACTAGCTTTGTTGATGAGTAAAGCATTTTTTTTTTGTTTTGCCAGATATTTTACTTCATTAAAAAAAAAAGCCCAACAGGGCTGGGAACATGGCCTAGTGGCAAGAGTACTTGTGTCATATACATGAAGCCCTGGGTTCAATTCCTCAGCACCACATATATAGAAAATGACCAGAAGTGGCACTGTGGCTCAAGTGGCAGAGTGCTAGCCTTGAGCAAAAAAAAGAAGCCAGGGACAGTGCTCAGGCCCTGAGTCCAAGGCCCAGGACTGGCAAAAAACAAAACAAAACAACAGAAAATGCCCAACATATGACATAAAAGGGCTTTAAATTTTATGCCTAACCTAGATGACTGTGGATCTTACTGGTTCTATGATTGATAAAATGGATCTTGCTCCCTTTTTCTGTTTAGAAGCTAGAATGCCTCAAAGCTAAAATATGTACACTTTCAAAAATCATATGATTTCTTGTAGATTGTCTTTAAAGTCTGACTTTATCTGACTCTTTGAAGTGATTGTTCTATTTAAAATTTTATTTTTATTTATTTATTTATTTATTTTTTGGCCAGTCCTAGGCCGTGAACTCAGCCTGAGCACTGTCCCTGGCTTCTTTTTTGCTCAAGACTAGCACTCTGCCACTTGAGCCACAGCGCCACTTCTGGCCATTTTCTGTATATGTGGTGCTGAGGAATCGAACCCAAGGCCTCATGTATACGAGGCAAGCACTCTTGCCACTAGGCCATATTCCCAGCCCCTAAAATTTTATTTAATACAGTATTTTTTGTATCTTATAAGCTACTTAAAAGTCTTAACCAGATGTCATTCATTGAGCTCTGTGCTTACTTTTTTTTCTTGGTGCCAGTCCTGGAGCTTGAACTCAGGGCCTGGGCACTGTCCCTGGCTTCTTTTTGCTCAAGGGTAATGCTCTGCCACTTGAGCCACAGCGCCACGTCTTGTCTTTTCTATATATGTGGTGCTGAGGAATTGAACCCAGGGCTTCATGTATACCAGGCAAGCACTCTTGCTACTAGGCCGTACTCCCAGCCCTGTGCTTACTTTTAAATTGACTTTTTGAAACAATCTCTCTAGACAGTCTCCGTTGGCCTAGAATTCAAAAATCCTCCTTTGTGAGCCTCCCAAGTGGTGGAATTACAGCAATTACCAGCACACTTAGCCCCGATGAATATTTGTTGAATCTTTACTTGAGCTTGTTCTATGGAAAATGTTAAGATAAATGTTAAGATAAATAATACTGTATTAGTTTCAGGGAGGTTGAACTTGTGACTGTAGGGAAGAAAGACTGATATAAGATGATGAGAGGCAAAGCCTGGGAAATTGTAACATTTGACCTGAGTTGTGAGGGCTAGCTAGCATTTGGACTTGTAGAGCAAGCAGAGATGGACATTATAGAGGAGACAGTAAGTAGTCAAGAAAATACATTTTGTGTTGTTACAATGATCTCCTTCCAGGCACTTACAATGATTGCATGTTCTTTTCTCTGTGGAAGTTGGGTATGGTTATCTTGAGTTGCTTTGGCCAGTGCTATATGAATTCTAAAGTGACATGTCACTTCCACATAGAAGTCTTAAGTTCATGAATTCAGTTATGCTTTTTTTTCTTCTATGTCACAGTGACCTACATCTCTTTGCTTGATAAACTATGGCATGTGGGCGAAAGATGTGTGTTGCCTGTTTTTGTATATAAAGTTTTATTGCAACATGGCTAGCTGTATTTCCTTCTACATTGCCTATAAATGCCTTTGCACTTATTATAGGGTAAAGTTGAATAGTTCTGACCAAGACGTGTGTTCCACAAAGCTGAGAATATTTACTCTTTGGCTGTTTATTTACAGAAATAGATGCTGATTTATGCTGTAGATAATTGTTGCTTCTTAGATTGAGGGCATTATGAATCGGAGCCTCTTAACGACTCAACATGAGCATGTAATAACACCTTTGTGTAACTAATGTAGTACCTCACAAAAAGAAAAAGGGCTTACTATTTGAGAGGTGTCAGTTCAAGAACGGTCCCATTCTTTGGTCCTCTGTAAAGGCAGCATATCATGGTAGGAATACATGGAGGAATATATTGCTTACATTATGAACCTGGAAGCAAAGAGAGACAGGAGGAGCTGAGGTCTCATAGTCAGTCAACTTCAGGGGCATGCCCTGATGACCTAAGGATCTCTCACTAAGCTCCATGTTCTAAAGGTGTTAGTTTTTAGATAGGGTCTTGTGCTATTTGCTCAGTCAGCTTCAGACTGAAATCCTACTCCTGCTTTCCAGGTAGCTGGGATCACAGGTGTGGTCACCATGACTAACCTTTTCGTCCAGTCTGGCTTTGAACTATGATCCTCCATATCTCAGGTTCCTGCACAGCTAGGATTACATGTGTGTGCCAGTGTACTTGAGCCACTATCTAATATTTTTGAGATAGAGGCCTAGGCCTCAAACTGATGGTCCTCCTGCCCTATGTTCTTGAATTATGGGATTGCAGGGTTTCATTATCTTTCTCAGCTAAGAATCTAATTCTATGGCCTTTGGTATATTGGATGTTAGGTTTTGCCCTAACTTGGACCCCAGGCTTATTTCTTTCTGTATATGTCTGTTGCCTTGTGCTAGAAAGAGCTGGCATGGGCATTAGTGAGTGACCCAAATAGTTACTGCTATAGTGACTTATTGATGGAAAGTAGGAATATTTATAAAAACTTATCCTGCACTCCTAATAGTCACCTACATGATTTGTATATTTGCTTGGCATTTAAAAAATTATATACATTTGACATAGAATCACACTATGTAGTCCAGGCTGACCTCTGATTCTCAACTCTTCCTCTTGAAGGCTGGGATTACAGATATGTACCACCATGCCTGGCTCGAAAATATTTTATTTCTTTTTTTTGGCCAGTCCTGGGCCTTGGACTCAGGGCCTGAGCACTGTCCCTGGCTTCTTCCCGCTCAAGGCTAGCACTCTGCCACCTGAGCCACAGCGCCCCTCCTGGCTGTTTTCCATATATGTGGTGCTGGGGAATCGAACTGAGAGTTTCGCGTGTAGGAGGCAAGCGCTCTTGCCACTAGGCCATATTCCCAGCCACTATTTCTATTTTCTTATATTTCATTTTTTGTGCTTGGTACTGGGGCTTGAACTCAGGATCTTGTCCTTTTTTTTCATTCACAACTGGCACTCCAAATACATGTTTTCTGTATGGTTAAAAACCACATGTGTACATATTCAAATATATGCCAATAAAATTTTGTACGTATGTGAATCCTATGTACTTACAGTGTTTTACATATTAAATTTTTATAGAGGCAGCAAGTTTTTATATAAAGGCAAATAGAGAAATGATGGTTGAATATGGAGCTCTTAGTTTTTATACTTTGCATCATAATCATGTCTGTTGCTTGGGCAAATTAGTTTTTTCTATTCGAAATAATAATTCAGTTACTCTACTTAATGGATGTAGGGTTTTTTTTTTTTTTTTGGCTCTTTTCAGTTTATTGGATGAAGGAGTTACACTAGTCCAAGTTAAAAAGCAGACCCCAAATGGTTACATTATACAAGCTGTGAGGTTTTTAAACTTGTGACAAGGGACAGGAGGGAAATTCTACTCATTGCAAGGAAATCCTCACTTAAGCTTCAATGAGCTACAACCACTTAAAACCCATGAACCTTCAGCTGATCGTCCTTAGCCAGTCCAATCCCTACCAGGGACTGGCATATGTTCTTGCGCTGGTCACCCTGTAGCTGAATTACTTCTTCATATTCTGGATGCTCAATTACAGTACCATTGCAGGCAAATTTATTCTTAAACGCCTTCTTTTTATCGTAATCATCAGCGATCCCTTGGACAGTAGTAAGGGTCTTCCTGCCGTTTCTCTGTTAAATTCTTATATGGATATAATCCTCAGTGCCAGCAGGAAGCAGGTCATCACTCTTACTTGCATCAGCAAAGGGGTCGAAAGTGTGGAGGTTCTGGATAGCGGACATACTATACGATTCTTTTTCCCCGGTAGAAACGGCCTGTGGAAGGCGGCTGCGGGAGAAAGAGGGCGGGGCGGGGGGGCGGCGGGGTGGAGCGTCGGGAAGCGAGGGGGCTTAAGGGGGGCAGCTGAGTCCTGGGCGGCGGCTTAGTGACTGGGCCACGGATGTAGTTTTAAGGTTAGGTAAGATAACATATAAGAAATTTTCCAAGCAGTGCTTTAAAAGCAGTAATACTTGGATTATACAACGTGTTTAGGTATATATTCACTGCATGTGTTGATCTTGTATTTATACAGGTGTAACAACACAAATATTTTGTATTCTGCTTTTTTTGTTTTCTCTGTTTGTCTTTCCTGAATTGATAGCATGACTGTGTGGCAGCCTCAGTCAGAAGATCAACCAGGACCTGCTTGACAGTAATATGAAGTGCCACCCAGTGCAAGGCCTGTTAGTTCCTACTTATTGTGGCACTAGTGAATTGTTTCTCTATGCCTAGTGCATTATTCTAGAAGGAAGAAAGTGTAGAATAGGATTGGAGGACTGAATTTTGTATATGTAAAAGAGATAACAGCACTTTGTTGTGTCTTTCATTATGACCTTATCTTCTTAATGGATTGCTCATGTAACATATTATCCAGTTTCTCTTTTTGTTAGTTTTTAAAATTGCATTCTGTTAATCGTTGTTTGTAAATTGGAGACATTAGTTCATTGTTATTTGCTGTAATTACTAATTAAAATGTCTTAGTTTTGCCCTTTTGATATTTTACATATCATATCATTTTGTTGTTGTTTATTCTGTTTCTCTATCACTGCTTTATTTTTTTTCCCTTTCCTCCTCCTCCCTCCCCCCTCCCCTGTTGGGATTAGATTTTTGTTTTCTTTTCACTTAGCTACTTCTTTGGAGATTCATTGTGACTTGTAGAAGGAGTTCATTCCTTTTTATTGCTGAGTGCTACTGCTCCATGCTGTGATTACCATCATCTTATTTTTTATTAATGTATTTATTTATTTATTTATTTATTCTTATTGTCAAAGTGATGTACAGAGAGGTTACAGTTTCATACGTTAGGCCTTGGGTACATTTCTTGTACTGTTTGTTTCCTCCTCCCTCATTGTTGTTTTTTTTTAAAGTATTTTTTTTAGTCATTAACCAACATCTAGATTGTTTCCAGTTTTGGGGCTGTGGTATATGAAGCAATTATATTTGGTTTTCATTTCTGAAATTTCCCAAGTGATAAGGAGAGGAACATCTTTTATTATTCCTAACAAGTCTCTTTTAGCCCTGATGAGATGATTCTTGGTTGTTTAGCTAGATTGCTTTCAGGTCAGGGAATTTCTGGTTGTTTAGCTGTATTGCTTCCGGGTCAGGGCTGGTGGACGGAGAGAGTAAGCCTTGGTAAGATAGTTCTGCTTTCAGAGCTAAGGACTGAAATGGTAGAAGGCCTGCCTAGCAAGCACAGGGGCTGAGATTAAACCCCAATAATAACAATAGGAAAAAAAGAGAAGGTTCTGCTTTCAGTTGTACTTCCCACCCTCTGGGCAGTGGCAAAGGGCTAGAGACTGAGTTCAATTGCCACTGGCCACTGATGGAATCATTCATGCCTGTGTTATAGAATCTTAAAAAAAAAAAACCCTAAAAGATAGGGTGTAGAGCTTCAGATTGGTGAACGCATGAGCTTTGGGGAGAGTTTGGGTCTGGAAGACCATGTGGAAACTTTGCTGTCTTACCTTCCTGTCACATTTGCTCTGTGTATCTCTTAATTTATTGGTTTCTGAGCTGTGTACTTAATAAATAAAACAATAATAAAGTATTTTCATGAATTCTATGAAATATTGAATGCTGTGGATAGAGAGAACACTTTAATTTGTAGTTGGCCAGGCATTGGAGGTCACCACAAATGGGGAAGTCCTCATTTGCAACTGGTGTCCAGGGTAGGGGACAATCTGTGAGATGGAATACTTTTGGAGTCTGATATTGATCCCAAGAGATAGTGTCAGAATTTATTTTTTAATTTGGTGCTGGTCTTAGGCATGCACTCAGGGCCTGGAGTGTGTCCTTGAACTCTTTTGCTCAAGGCCTGTACTCTACCACTTACTTGAGCTCCACTTCTGTCTGGCTTTTTGGTGATTAATTGGAACTAAGAGTCTATGGACTTTTCTACTTGGAGTGACTTTGAATCTGATTCAAAGTACTTAGGATTATAGGTGTGAACCATGGGAACCTGGCTAGAAAAATTGAAAAAAAAAGATTAATTGATGTTTTATTGTACTTGTGAATGACTGAAGTACTTTGAATAGTTGACATGGAAGTACATGTTACCACTTTCAGAGGACATTTCTTGTGCTTTGCTGCCCTCTAGTGACGTTTGTGTTCATGAGCAATTTGTCATGCAAATACTGTAATGGGAATTTAGAGTGCTAAGTCTTCATTTAACCCTAATTCAGTATCAAGACAAATGATTTCTGTCGTGGTGGTGCTTGGGAGGAGATACTACCATGAAGCTACACTTCCTGGTCCCCTTTATTTTCTTTTAAGTTTTTCCCTACTCCTCTCTTTGTTGTTGGAGGTTGAGCCTAAGGCACAATTTCTGCCTGTGAACTATAGCCACAACCTGTCTGGCTCTGGCTCTTTTTAATATCTATCTCCCTCCCTCCCTCCCTCCCTCCCTCCCTCCCTCCCTCCCTCCCTCCCTCCCTCCCTCCCTCCCTCCCTCCCTATCTATTTATGTTGCTCAAGTCTGGTACTCTTTTTTTTTTTTGGCCAGTCCTGGGCCTTGGACTCAGGGCCTGAGCACTGTCCCTGGCTTCTTCCCGCTCAAGGCTAGCACTCCTCCACTTGAGCCACAGCGCCGCTTCTGGCCGTTTTTCTGTATATGTGGTGCTGGGGAATCGAACCTAGGGCCTCGTGTATCCGAGGCAGGCACTCTTGCCACTAGGCTATCTCCCCAGCCAAGTCTGGTACTCTTATAACTTGAGCCACAGTTTCACTTCTGGCTTTTTAGTGATTAATTGGAAATAAAGTCTCACAGACTTTCCTGCTTGGACTGGCTTTGCACCATAATCCTTAGATTTCAGCCTCCTGAGTAGCTAGGATTAAAGATGTGATCCACTGGCACCTAAACTTTTGAATTATAATTTATTTCCTTGAGTATCTTTTTTTTTCTTCTTTTGCTGTTCATTGTTACTATATCAAAGTCTGATGTCTGAAGACTCCCTTTTCTCTTAAGGGCCTATTCCTTCTTTAGACTGTTGATTCTTCTTTTTCTTAACTTGGATGAATTAATTATTCTAAGGATTTCAGCATACATCTCTGATTCACTATAGCCTAAGGTAAATTAATGTGTTTATCACTTTTATTCTGTCTGGACCATATATTGAAATACCTTTTCCATTTATCCTTTCCCTACCTTTTAAGCTTTTACTATCATGAATTTAAAATGTACATGTAATTTACTTCCTACAAAACATCTTTATTTTTTAAAGTCAGCATTCATTTGTGTTTCCCCTTGCACTTGGTTTTCATTTCCTCCTTCGTGTTTGTACATACTTCTGAGACTGCTTTGTTTTTGCTTGAGGAACTCCCTTTATTACTTATTTTTGTACAGTCCTGCTGGCAAACTCTGTAGTTTTCTAATATGAAAAATATTTTTATTTCACTTATTTTAAGATTATGGTAAAATAAGCATAACATTGATTTACCATTTTAACCATTTTTTGATGCCAATCCTGGGGCTTGAACTCAGTTCATTTCTTACTTTGATTTTGTTTTCAGCTGACTGGTGTGTGTGGGTTTCATTTTCTTTATATTTGCTTGATGTTTGTAGGGTTGGAACTATGTGGAATGATACCATTTTGGGAAATTCTTTGCTATAATATAATCCTTAAATATTGCTTCTTGTCCTAGCATACAAAGAATTCCCCGTTGAGAAGAGTCTTGAATTCAAAACCTTTATTTTGAAAAATAATAAGATATTATTTATTCTTTTTACTTTCATTTTCATTTAGAAGAGTTTCCCTACATAGGGAGATACTATTGCTTTAATGGTGAATGTAATTTATGTTTTGTATTCATGTGTGTGTCTGTGTGTCTCCCTCCCTCTCTCTCTCTCTTTCTCCCTTCCCCCCCCTCTCTGTGTCTGTCTGTCTGCTACTGGGGTTTGAACTCAGTCTCACACTTTCCCTTTTGCTTGACTTAATTTGGCTGGTACTCTACCATGTGAACCTTAACCCCATCCAGCCCAGTTTTTCACCAGTTATTTTTGTAGATGGAGTGTCTTAGACTTTTCCAAGTGGGCTCTCTCTCTCTCTCTCTCTCTCTCTCTCTCTCTCTCTCTCTCTCTCTCTCTCTCTCTGTGTGGATCATGGGGCTTGCACTCTGGGCCTAGGCACTGTCCTTGAGCTCTTTAGCTCAAGTCTAGTGCTCTATCACTTGAGCCACAGCACCACTTCCAGTTTTCTGGTGGTTAATTGGAGATGAGAGTCTCATGGACTTTCCTGCTCAGGCTGGCTTTGAACTGTGACCCTCAGATCTCAGCCTCCTGAGCAGCTAGGATTACAGGCATGAGCCACCAGTGCCTGGCAGTGGGTTGTCTTTGAACTGTGATCCTTTGGATCTCAAACTTGTGAGTTAGGTAGGAGCCACAGCATGAGCTTTGTATATTCTCTATCTTTTTTTCCCACTGTCTAATTTCTAATGTGTCTTTATCAACAAATATAGCCACATGTGTTAATTTTCATTGCTTGGAGAAAATACCCTTGAAAGAGGATTTGGTTAGGTTCATGGTTTCAGATGTTGCAGTTCATCATGGTGGTATGGAACAGAGCAGCTGACATTGTGTGGTGGTCCGGAAAGGGTTGGTGAGGGGGAGAGACAGGGAGGAGAGGAAGAGTATTTCTATACTAAGGACATTCTCCATTTTCTTCTTTTCCTCAGTCTGGGTGCAGCCTGTGGAAAGCTGGCCAAATTTAGAGAAGGTCTTCCTCCCTCAGTTAATCCTGTATGGAAATGCCCTGAGAAATTCATTCTGAGTGTGTTTTACTAACGTAGGTGCTTCTTAATGCAACCAAGTTGACAAGACTATCATACCACCTTGGGAAACCCAATTATTTTTAGAGTTTAAAAATAGTGTAAGGTGGAGATGTAGCTCAGTGGGAGAATGCTTGCCTACACCAAAAAGTAGATGTCCATATTTATCTATCCATCCATGCCTCTGTGTATATTTATATAAAAAACTTTTGAGAATTTCTTGGTTATGTCTCTTGACTGTCTCTCATATGTTTAATATCTTTCTGTTTCTCTCTACTTTACATTCTTTTCATCCTCTTTATACTTTAACTTGTGTATTATCTGTTGACTTGTTTTCATTAATTCTCTCCCAACAATATAACAGAGTTCTTAAGTTAAATATTTTTCCAAATTTATATTTTTTAGTTGTAGATTTTCTTTTGAGTTTTTACACAGCATGAATTTCAAACCTCTTATGGAATTCTACATTGTTGCATTCTGTTTTGCTCATGTCTTATTTTTCTTATCCTGTCAACAGTAGCCATTTAAAAAATCATTTTCTGGGTAGTTCAATGATTATATAATCTATGTATCTTGGTTTTTTAAATTATCTATTTCTTTGTCTTGGTATGCCTGGTAGTTTTCTACATGGATATAAAAACAATATTGGAGATAAAAGATAGCATTTTACTTTTTATTTATTGTATTGGTGCTACTGGGATTTGAACTCAGGGTCTATTTCTTCGTAGGCTTGGTGATCCACACCTCTGCCACTGATTTCTGTTGTTGTTTGCTTTTAAGGTAGGATCTCACTTCCTGCACATATTTGTGTGACTGGACTGTAATCTGCCTATTTTAGGCAGTTAAGAATGATAGGCTCCTGACACCAACCATCCCTAACTCCTTTCTGTGAAAATGTTAAAGGCTGGCCTAGACTTGTGATCCTTCCAGTCTCAGCCTCCCACATAGTTTGAGATGACAGGTATGTACTAGCTATGTGTTAAGAAAGGGTCTTAAGAACTTTTCTGCTGGCAGATCTGCCAGCCCAGGTAGATCAAACCTTCATTCTCCTATTCTGAGCTTCCCAAGTAGCTAGGATTACAGGTGTGAACTACTGGTACGTAATAGCTGGTGTGTTTTTTCGTAAGTGATGGTTTACCTGTTTATTTGTAAGGTAGCAGTATGGCAATGTTCTCTTTAATCCAGTCTGAGACTGAGCTGGCTAATTTTAGGATTTGGCTTTGGCCAGGCCAATGATGGCTTCAAGTTCCTTGCTGCTTTGTGGTGTGGTTTTCCAGGCTTTCCAAAGAGCATGGAGGAATGTTTAGGACATCTTCCTTCTATTTAATTATGATTTTCATTATTTATTTTCTCTTAAGACTCCTTAAAATGGTTCTGCTTTTTTGGGACTATGTTTATCTTATTAGTTTGTAGCTTAAGAATTAAGCAAATGTGTTGAGGGAAAATTACAAATATTTTCTTCTCATTTTTATTCTGCAGGACTTTAATCTCTTTTGTCTCTAATTTAAATGACTTAAGTTCCATAAAACTGTCAAAAGCTGATTTCTCTCCCTTTTATTCATGGCCTTCTGGGTCCCTTTACTGAGGACTTTAGCCTTTTTTTTCTACACAGATTTGGCAAATGCCTTGAGATGGAAAATGTGACAGAAGACACTTGGCTCATCTATTTTTATTGTTTCCTTTTCTAGTATTTTGTTGCCTTCATTTCTGGTTGCCTGAGTAGCTCTGTAAATTAACTAAGAAAGAACATCACTAACAGGTATCCAATCAATTTGTATTGGAGTGCAAGAAAGGAAGACTTTAAGAGAGATTTCCAAAGATTCTATCAAGAAAAGAATAGTAACCTTAATATACAGTCTGGCCTATGAATGAAGAATATGTATGTAAGCTAAAATAATGTAAATGTTGTTTATAGTTGTCATAGTCAAAGTATGAACAACCCATGAAAAAGAACTAGGACTACAGAACAGTGTAGGTACTCTATAACTCTGTCTGTATACAATTCATTTATGCAATTAAGGAAGTCAAGAAAAGAAATAAAGAGAAAGGGAGAGCTAATTTTACATATTTGGGAATCAAGACATCTGGTAATATACAAGAAAGAAAGGGGGCCTGGGAATATGGCCTAGTGGCAAGAGTGTTTGACTCATATACATGAAGCCCTGGGTTGGATTCCCCAGCACCACGTATATAGAAAACGGCCAGAGGTGGCGCTGTGGCTCAAGTGGCAGAGTGCTAGCCTTGAGCAAACTGAAGCCAGGAACAGTGCTCAGGCCCCCAGTCCAAGACCCAGGACTGGCCAAAAAAAAAAAAAAGAAATAAAGGGATGAGTATATGAGTATATTCCTAAAATTACAAAAGTGGTCTTTAGAAAAATTATAAGTGATATAAATGTATTAGAAGGAGAGTAGGCAAAGGGATAAGAATGATTTGGTATGATTAGGCTTGATTGATTTTATAGTAGGAAGTAGGCAATACCTAAAATTGATAAAAAAAAAAGAAAATAATGATATAACCATATTGATTAAAGATATGGACTTACCTCCAGAAAATTAAAAATAGAAATAATTAAGGTAATTTTCTCTGGTAATTATAAGCTCTGTTAGCCAGGAGTCTCTATTTCAGCCTTTAAAAGCCAGAGCATTATTTCTGTAGCCACCCAGATTGAAGGCTTATTACCCTGAGCTTTAACTACCAACAGCTTGGTTCTTGACTCGCAGCAACAGTGGGTGGGGACAGCTGATAGCAGCATGCAGCAGCACATGGAACCTTCTAGTGTTACAGCTCTCATTCAGGCCTTAGGTGCTGGAGCTCTGAGTAGGACAGTAACAAGTAACTCACAGCCAAGGGAAACTCTGGATCTCAAGTCTTGGGAGTAGAACACTACTAGCGACCAGAGAGAGAGATCCCACAGTTTTTCTTCTTTGGCTTATTTCAGCTTTAGCTCTCTACCCTTTCTTTCCTTTATGACAGTGTAAATCTATAATCTTGCTACTTGTCTTTTACTTATTCTCTTTTTTATCCATTATTTTCTCTCTTTTTGATGGTCTAGAAAATTTATTAATAAATATTAGTGGTATTAAAAACAAAACAAGTTATTTCCTGTTTGAGAAAATGGGGAAAGAAGGGAGAAACCTAAACAGAGAACTGGCTTATTTTCTCTTTTATACTCTCTCTCTCTCTCTTTTTTTTTTTTTTTTCTGATTGTGGGGATTGAACTCTCTAGGTACTGTCCCTGAGCTCTTCAACTCAAGGCTAGCACACCACTAGCACAGCCACAGTGTCACTTCTGGTTTTCTGGTGCTTAATTGGAGAGATGAGTCTTGCGGACTTTCCTGCCGGGCCTGGGTTTGACCGGAGATCCTTAGGTCTTAGCCTCCTGAGTAGCTAGGTTTAGGCGTGAGCCATGGGAGCCTGGCTTAGATACTCTTCTTAACTGAGTTAGGATAAGTGATTATTTTTTAAAGATTCAGTTGTACTCTACTTTTGGCATATTAGGTATAAGTGCTTATACCTGGATTCATGTTTTAGCAGTTGTAGGTTTTATAATACTTATTTTTAACCTATCAAATGGCATCATGCCTTTCTCACAAGTAATGTAAAATATAACAATATACTTTTGTTTTCCCCATTGATCTTTGATTCATAATTAACATGCATTTTGCTTCTAAATGTTATGGATTGCACAGTTCATTTTTATTATTTTTGTTAGTTATCTTTTTTTTTTGGCCAGTCCTGGGGCTTGGACTCAGGGCCTGAGCACTGTCCCTGGCTTCTTCTTGCTCAAGGCTAGCACTCTGCCACTTGAGCCACAGCGCCACTTCTGGCCATTTTCTGTATATGTGGTGCTGAGGAATCGAACCCAGGGCCTCATGTATACGAGGCAAGCACTCTTGCCACTAGGCCATATTCCCAGGCCCGCATTAGTTATCTTTTAAATGGATTAAAAATGGATAAAAATATTATATTCATATTTTTATTCATTTTTATGTGCTTGTTATTTTTGTGTGTGTGTGCAGGTACAGATTTTGAACAGATATCATATTCTTTTGACAACAGAATTTCCTTTGACATTTTATACAGTACAGGTTTGCTGGAGCAGTTCTCTTAAAATTGTGTCTTAAAAATTTTCTATTTGTAAATAAAAAAAATAAACTAAATGTAAGCTTCAATTACAGGTAAAAAAATTCTCTATTCTCTCTTTGGTGTTCAACTATATGTTTTCTGGATATAAAATTCTAAACTTCTAGTTTTTTCTTCAGTACATTTTTTTTTCTTTTTTTGCCAGTCCTGGGGCTTGAACTCAGGGCCTGGGCACTGTCTGATCCCTGAGCTGTTTTTGCTCAAGACTAGCACTCTACCAAGGAGCCAGAGTGCCACTTCCAGCTTTTCCTGTTTATATGATACTTAGGAACTGAATCCAGGGCTTCATGCATGCTAGGCAAAGCACTCTGCCCCTAAGCCACAGTCCCAGTCCTCTTCATCACTTTATGGTTAGATTTCCAGTTTGAACAAGTACTCATTTTTGTTTCTTAAGTTTACTTTTGCTTTTAAGATTAAGTTTTTTTCTTTTACTGATTTTTGATAACTCCAACCAGACATTTCTGACAAACCTTTTTCCACAATGAACATTTCTTTACATTGCGGTATCACCTATACCCATATTTAAACATTATATTAATTTCTATAGACTAAATACATGTTTTTACTTTTAATTATGATTCATTTCATATTTCCTTATTAATTACAACATGGGCTACATTAAAAGGAAATTCTTGTCTTTTTCTTTTTTGTAAGTTTATAGTATGTACTTATCAAATTAATCTATGACAGGAAATATCCTACACCACTTAGCATTCTATTTAATTAGATTAGGCTACTTACTTTATTTTGTCACTTAACAGTCAAATTGTGCTTGCCTTTTAAAAAGTTTATATTTTCTACATTGGTATAACATTAGAAAGGGTTTCTCTTATTTTCTCTCATTAAATAAATGATCAAGTTTCTTCATACAGTGGAGAACTAAAGGATGGTAGTAATATGTTATAGCTTTAGAAAATAGTCTTAAATAGTCTTAAATACTTGGCAAAGTGATTTACTGTAGCTTTGTTTCTTCACTGAGGACTGGGACTATATTATATATTAGATCATCATGATGTTGAGGTTAGACTTGATCTGTGTAGGGATCATATTCTCTGAAGAAAATTGTATGACCCAAACAAGATTGGTCTGGTTGTAATAGATGAGTAATGAAAATATGCACCAGGCCAATGGTAGATAGCTAGAAATTTTTGAAAGTTTTAGCAAAGATTTATTTTAATATAACAAAATTAAAAGTAAGGAGAAACAGAAAAAAAAGAGAAACACTTCTTACCTCCCATGCAGGAAATGGGAGTTAAAGACTCCACAAATTTTAATTATTTAATCTAAAGAAGTTCAGTTTACTTTCTAGAAGTTACTATGTTTTCTTATATTGAACCAATCATCTAATTTTAGTGACCTCATTTCTCCCCCAAAAATGTTTCTTAAAAATTTTAAGCTTTATCATATGTTTGTTTATATTATATTGTTGAATTATTTATAGAACTAGGTAGTATTTATATCATTGTTATATTTCCTTAACCTCTTAAAAATTTGTTTTCTTCTCAATTATAGTAGCTTATAAACTGAACATTTTATTATGATTAACTCACTCATAAAAAACTGATACAGTAAGAAAATAAGAAAGTGCTCTGTGATCACATTTTAATTCCTAAGTCATATTTTTCTCGGACTTCATTTTGTTGCTTAAGCTTTGTTTACATTCATCCTATTAAATTTTGTTTCCAAATTTGTTAGAAATGGAGGAGGCTGATGACAACATCATTGTCCTGAAATGTCTCAAAAGACTGGAGAAATAGACCATAATTGTAATAGTTTGTAAATTGAAGATTCACTGTATTAACTGAATGCATATAGTAACATATAAAAATAAAATTATTTTAAGACTTTTTTCTTTCCTTTTTTTTTTCTTATTTATTGTTGAAGTGATGTACAGAGAGGTTACAGTTTCATACGTTAGGCCTTGGGTACATTTCTTGTACTGTTTGTTACCTCCTCCCTCATTCCTCCTCCTCCCTCCCCCTTTCCTTCTCCCTCCATTGAGTTGTTCAGTTGGTTTACACCAAATGTTTTTGCAAGTATTGCTTTTGGAGTCGTTTGTCTTTTTATCTGTTGTCTCTCAATTTTGATATTCCCTTTCACTTCCCTAGTTCTAATACCAGTATATACAGTATCCAGTGTACTCAGATGAGATACAGTGATAGTGCGGGTACAACAACAGGAAGGGGATACAAGAGGATCATCAACAATGGAAGCTAGGGTTTCACATGCCATGTTGAAAGCAATACAACAGTGATTTAACAGTCGTTTCCATAACATGGAGTTCATTTCACTTAGCATCATCTTATGAGTTCATAAGGGCATAGCTATTAGGCTCTTGTGATCCTCTGCTGTGACTAGCCTAACCCTGTGCTAATTATTCCCTATGAGGGAGACCATAGATTCCATGTTTCTTTGGGTCTGGCTCACTTCACTTAGTATAATTTTTTTTCCCAAGTCCTTCCATTTCCTTACGAATGGGGCAATGTCATTCTTTCTGATAGAAGCATAAAATTCCATTGTGTATATGTACCACATTTTCCTGATCCAGTTGTCTGAGGGGCATCTGGGTTGGTTCCATATTTTAGCTATAACAAATTGTGCTGCGAAGAACATTGTTGTGCTGGTGGGTATAGTGTGTTCTTTTTTGTGGTCTTTCGGGTAGATGCCCAAAAGTGGGGCTGCTGGGTCATAGAGGAGCTCTATGTTTACCCTTCTGAGGAATCTCCATACTGCTTTCCAGAGTGGCTGAACCAGTTTACATTCCCACCAACAATGAAGTAGGGTTCCCTTTTGGCCACATCCCCTCCAACATTTATTATTGTTAGTTTTCTTGATAAAGGACATTCTTACTGGGGTGAGGTGGAATCTCAATGTTGTTTTGATTTGCATTTCTTTTATGGCCAGTGATGTAGAGCACTTTTTCATATGTCTCTTGGCCATTCTCATTTCCTCATCAGAGAAGTCTCTTTTTAAGTCTTTAGCCCACTTAAGACTTCTTTCTTTTCAAGTAGATCTATATACACAAACTCTTTCTACCAGGTTTTATTATATCTGTCAATCTTTAAAATAAAATCAATTTAGTATCACTTGAATATATGTTTGAACAGAGCAGACACTAAGATGATTTCTTCTAGACACACAATCTAAAAGCTAGGCCTTAAACTGAGACCATGGCTTGTAAACAGTCCTATTGTAGAATGTAAAGGGCTATATAGCAAAGCAGACTTTGATATGTTAGGGCAGTTTGTTGGGTGTATCATGGAGATCATTGGATGCTAACATTTGAAAGTGATTTCTTGATGGCGCATCTGTGATCTTTGAGTTATGAATTCTCTTAAAATTTCTCTTCAAGGGAAAGAACATATGAGAGGGAGGGTAAACAAAATATTTTGTTTATAATTTGCTGTAAAGATGATTTATTACAGTTTAATATTAACCAGCCCTGTAGGCATAAAATTTATCTCACTTGGTTCTAACTAGTGTTTCTCTTCTGACACATGGTGTGAATCAACTGTCCTTCCAACTTGAAAGAGCAGAAAGTTTGCTGACGCAATTTCTTTGTTCTGGGGAATTGTTTCCATTGTGCCTTCAAAAGGGAGGGACATTAAAAGCTTTGGCTCATGGCAAACTCTTTCCAAGTTGAGCTCAGTTGGGGGGCTGAAAATTGGTTTAAGGAAGTGAGATTGGTGACTTCTTCTATTTCCTGGGCTTAAAAAAGGCTGAACATTAACTTTTCAAGTCTCATCTTAAGTTTATGTGACTGACATCTTTCTCCCTTAAAAAAAATGGAGCCCAGAAAAATCTTAATTTTTCTATGTTCATGCTTTCCAGGATTCTCTTTTCTTACATTGTAGACTTGTTTATTTGGCTTTCTGCCCTTCCACAGAATGAATTTTCTTCTATGATAATCTCCTGTACCTCTAATGAAGAGAAGCATGGAAATGAAAGGTTGAATGATCAAGTCATTGTTCTGAAAAGACTGGAAAAATGAACTGTAATGAAAATATCTAGTAAATGGTAGATTCACAGTACCAAGTGAATGCATATAGCAATACATAGAAAAAAAGATTTTATGTGACTTTAAGCTCATTAATATGGCTATTGAAAATGATGAAGAAGGCTGAATGTGGTGGGTAGCATCTACTTGGGAGGCAGAGATAAGGTGGATCAGGTGGTTGGTTCTAGTCTACCTGGGCAAAAAGTTAGTGAGATTGCATCTTAACGAAATAAGCCAACTGCTGGTATAGGCCAATAATCCTAGCTGTCTAGCTGTGAGGGAGGGATAGTTAGAAGGAACGAATGCCTTTGGAGAGTGGTGTGGGCAAAAATAAAGTAGCATAAAAGAAAAATGGCTGGAAGCAAAACTTAGTGATAGATACTTGCCTGGGTGTGGGGGTGAGGAGCATTAGTGTTAGGTTGTTTTTTAATAGAAGACAAGCCAACAGGGTTAAAGGAAATGGGCCATGTAGTTTTACTTTGCTTGATTTAAAAATTGCTAGTATTTTTAGATTATTTTTATGTGCCAACTGTTGTGAATGCTTTACTTCTATTATCTCTTTTAATTTTCACATGCTAACTACATGAAGTAGTTTCTGTTATTATTTCCATTTTACAAATGTGGAATTTGAAGTATAGAGAATTTTAATAACTTGCCCCAACCGTAAAACTAATAAATTGTAGAAACAAGACTTGAATGCAGGAAAGAAGAATCCAGAGGCTTTTTAGCATTGGTCATGACCACTATGCTACACTGCCTGTTTTGTTACAATTAAGCATGGCTTACTGGAACATGTCCAAAGGGTAAAAACTTGAATTGAAAAGCTGTTTATACGTGAAATGGTTAAAGCACTTGAAATTGTTTAGTCTGGAGAATGGAAAGAAGAATGGATCAAGGACTCATTCCTTGTGTTCCTTTGAGAGCAAAAGTAAGATAAACGATGAAAATTATAAGAAAGCAAATGTTGGTTTTAAGAACTCTGCATCAGCTGTTGGATTGGTTGCTTTGTAGTGAACTTCTTACTAAAGATGTTTAGGTAAAAGCTGGACTAATATTTGATGGAAATAGATGAGAAAAATGGTCATGTCTGTGAACTTGTACTGGATCATGCACAAAGTTCCTCGTTTTCTTAATATATATTTTTATGTTAAAAAGAGGCCCGGGCTGGGGATATGGCCTAGTGGCAAGAGTGCTTGCCTCGTATACATGAGGCCCTGGGTTCAATTCCCCAGCACCATATATACAGAAAATGGTCAGAAGTGGTGCTGTGGCTCAAGTGGCAGAGTGCTAGCCTTGAGCAAAAAGAAGCCAGGGACAGTGCTCAGGCCCTGAGTCCAAGGCCCAGGACTGGCAAAAAAAAAAAAAAAAAAAATGAGGTCCCTAAAATAGGTTATTCTATATGCCCTCAAACAATGCATCTGTGAAAGGAGGAGACAGTATTGATTTCTAATGGAAACATGGTACTCAGGTTGCGTGGGGGCTCCCCCCTAAAAAAAACATGAAGGGATGTAAATAGTTTTATAATGTTGACAGGGAGTTATTTGCACAATAAGAAAGTGGTCTATGTTTCCAATTTACAAACCAAGTTTCTGAGAATCAGACCAGAGGCCCATCACAGTAATCATCTGGACTCTTCCCCTTTATCTTCCTAAGTGATAATCAACAATCAAATCCATTTGAGATCATGAGATCACAAGAGGACTGTAGAATAATGAAAAGATACTGAATGTTTAATGTTTAAGAAGATTTTCTTGGGTTTATAGGAGGTATATTATAAGAAGAAATTCTTCCACATATTTTACACTTATTTTATTTGGATTATTGTTAAAAAGTAGTATCCTAAGTTAAACTTACTGAGCATGTATTTTGGAACTAATTACCCTTTCAGATGATTTTTAATGTAAGAAGAGATTTTTAAGATTTTATTTTTCTATTCATGTTGAGCTTTCTACTCAAAATCCTATTCAATTTTCTGTTGTATTATGTTTTTTTAAAAAAATTGAATAAAGCCTTTTGCATATACAATAAAATTAAATGCATTTATTTGTTTATTCATATAAGTAATAGATATTTATTTAAGTGAAATAGGGAATAATATAAACATAGAAAAGAAAAAGTCAACTATCTCATCATGTAGTCATGGTCATTTGTATTATTTTGTAGTTTTCCTTGCTTCTTTCTTTGTCAACACAGGAATGTGGATCAAAATATTTGGACGTACTCACCCCCATATTGAATGTGTATTTGGTTTTATATCTTGTTTTCTTTACTTTTGCTTTCCTTCCTGTTCCTTTTTTCCTCTTTTCTGTCTTCCTTTTACTCCCTGTCATCTTTCTGCTTTCGTTTTATCATCCTTAGTAATAATTGTGGCATCCTAGGACAGGAAATGTACGTATATACAGGAAACTTGGAAAGGTTGCTCCATGTGAAAAGTGATGATAGTAGTATCTCCAGTGGAGATACTACTTTTGAGAAACAGTGAGTTATTGTCTGTCAAACAGTCACCTGAGGACTTGGTACAGGTTTTTAAAGTGCTTCCCTTTAGTGTCATTTAAAATTTTGCGGTTTATTGGAAACCATGTATACTGGTATTAGAACTAGGAAATTGAAAGAGAATACCAAAATTGAGAGACACAGGGTAAAAAAAGAAAAACAACTACAAAAGCAATACTTGCAAAACTGTTTGGTATAAGTGAACTGAACATCACATGGGGGGGAAAGGGAAAGGGGGAGAAGAGGGGGGGGTATGAGGGACAAGGTAACAAACAGTACAAGTAATGTATCCAATGCCTGACATATGAAACTGTAACCTCTCTGTACATCAGTTTGATGATAAAAATTTGGAAAAAGTAAAAATAAAATTTTGCGGTTTATCTGGTTTTGGTCTCAGTGACATAGATTTAGTAAGATTGCCCAGATTAAATTTCTGGGTGGACAGCTGATTAGTTTTTGTGTTTTGGGGAATGGATAGTTAATGTAAGTTAACTTTGTTCACTCATGTTCTTGAGCTCTTATTACAAATTCAGACAATTCAGAATCATAATCAGGTATATGTGGTAGGCCTTCCCTACAAACTCTATAACTGTTTCGTGGAGTATTTAATTTGTGTTAAAATAAACTAATGACAGTTTGCTAAATAACAGAACATTGAGGTTTGTCCTTTGTTCACCTTTTTATGACTGTACAGTCTAGTGTTCAGGGTTGGTAGGGGACTGATGTTTATCATTATGATACAGAGTTCTTGGCTACTTTTACCTTCTACCAAATCTGAGTCTTTAACAAACGACACCCTTCCTTCTCCTTTACAAACAAACAAAATAAAACTTTGCCAATATTTTTTTGTTTTCCTTTAGAGTCAACTTGGTAATTTGGAGCATATAACCATGATGTTTAGGAGTTATCTGTTTCCATTGTTAGAGCCTGATTGTCCACGGTTTAATCATCAGTAGTTATGGAAGGAAGGCAAAAAAAAGGGCTCCAGGGCTCACCGGACCATAAAAAATTTCCACCTGGAAGCAATTTTTTGTAAAAGCCCTGAGGAACTGCTGTCTCCTTTCTCCTTCAATTGGCAGTGAGGGCCAGAAACACCAGTTTTGTGTAGAGCCAGCTTCCTTCTCCTAGATTCCAGAGAAGGGTATAGGGGATCCAGGGAAAGAACAGATTCTTCTTGGGTCCTTTTATCTCAACAACCTTTTCTATTTAGAATGTCAGCTGAAGTAGAAATTGGAAGTTGAATTTACTTTTCAGTGAGAGTGTTTATTACTAACTCTAGTGCCTGTCTTTGGGGAAAGTTGACATGTTGAGATATTTGGGGGCACTGCTTCAGACTCTTTATAATGTTGCCTCTGTGCATACAGGTACTATTCAATGTATAAACTCTCAGGGAACTCATGGTCCTAGGGGGGAGATTGTTACAGTATGTGCTGTTCAGTGTTTTGCCCTTGCAATGATATGAGCAAATAAACATGTCAAGATAGAAGGCTTTCAGCCTTCCCCTAGTGAATATCCTTTGTGGTGTCCATTCATCCCTACCACCATTATCACAAAGTAAGTTAATACCAGGTCTTTCACAAGAACTTTAAGGCAAAGCAGGATGATAATACTCTTGGTGAAATTTGCCTCCAGTTGCACTTGGTTTTATAGGGTGAAGGCCAGTTCAGGTTTGTACAGGGTTAAAATGAGGGTCATATGGTAAATGATGATACCATGACTGTTAAGGAGTAACTTGTCCTAATAGCCTTATCCTGTTACCACTTTTCAGTAAGAAGAGGCTGGATGTTTCAACAGATTCAGTTTAATCATTTATTTATTTATTTTTGGTACTGGGGATTGAACTAAGGGTCTTAAGATTTTGCTTGACAGTTTTGCTCATAGCTAGTACACTATCACTTGAACCATATCTTCATTTTGCCTCCCCCCCACCTTTTTTTTTGCTGGTTAATTGGTGATAAGTGTCTTTGGGATTCACCTCCTCTCCACCTTCAACTGCAGTCTTGATATCTTCACCTCCTGAGTAATAAGGATTGTAGGTATGAACAATCCAGCTCCTGTTTAATTTCATAAATATTGAATTTAAAATATATTCCTTAAGAAACTGGACTACTGCATACTGCACTAGACTTTTGTTTTTTGTATGATGTCAGTCTCTTTTGGGAAATGAGGGCTAATATTGCACACCAACAAGTAGGAGCAAAATAGTCTTCAATTTGAATCTTCAAGGAATGAATTTACTATTTGGTTTAGTAGAAATGCTATGTTGGCTTTTATGAAGAGTGTCTCAGGTTCTGCCTTACTTATAAGAAGAGGGACATTTCAAGTCATAGAAGTTGTATTTAAGAGAGAGATTTCACAGAAGAGTTGAGTTCTGAGCTAAATCTTAAAGGATAAGTAGGAATTTGCCAGATAAAGAGGTAGTAGAGAGATACCAGGCAGGGGAGCTAGATAGTACACTTGGAACACTTCAAGTCCATTCATAGACTGAATGTGGGGAACATTCAGAGATAAAGCTGGGTACTAATTAACTGAATCCTGAGGCAGGACTTAATCTACAGTTTTGTGTTTGTGCCTGTTTTGTAATCAAGGTCTCACTTAAAAATATTATTGTCCAAGAAGAATTGTTAGGGAAATATGAGGTGGAGGATAAAAATAGTTTAGATGAGAGCTAGGAACACTCTATAGTAGCAGGGGAAGGTAGGGAAGGAGAAAAGCATAGTAGAGACCTTATGACATTAGAATTGGTACGCCTTAGTGATTGATTAGTTGGGGTTAGGTATGATGTGGAACAAGGAATCAGTGTTTATTTACACATTTTTCCTTGGGTACAGGGGAGAAAGTGATATGTTTAATTCAGATAGTGAATATAGGAGGGAAATGTAAGTTTTGAAGTTTGGGTTTAGAAAGCCAATGAATTCAGTTGATGTACATAGTTCTTCATCTGATGTCATAAACCTCCTCTTCCTACGACTCCCCCCCCTCCTCTTTCTCCTCTTTCCTTCCACTTTTCCGTTCCCCATCTCTCCCCTCTCTTTTTCCCTCTTCTTTTTACATTTTGTGTATGTGTGTGTGTGTGTGTGTGTGTGTGTGTGTGTGTGTGTGTGCTAGTACTAACAATTGAACAGGTCCAGGGTGCGTTCTCTTAGCTTTTTCACTCAAGACTGGCATTTTGCCACTTGAGCTACAGCTTTATTTCTACCTTTTTGGTGGTTAATTGGAGATAAGGGACTCATGAACTTCCTGCCCAGGCTGGCTTTGGACCGCAGTCCTCACTCAGATCTTAGCCTCCAGAGCACTTAGAATTACAGGCATGAGCCTTTGGTGCCTGGCCTTCTTTTTCTTTTCTCTTCCCACTCCCCTTCTCTTCTTCTCTCCCCTCTCCCTTCTTCTCTCCTCCTCCCCCTTTCTCTTTTCCTTCCCTCTCCAAGGTAAGAGTGCTTGGCTAGCAAGTCTGAGGCTCTGGGTTCAATAGTGACATAGCATGTGCTTAACACGTTCGACCTTGGGTTCAAGCCATAGGACCAAAAAACAAAAACACAAACAAACACAAACACCAAAACCCCAAACAAGACTACATTGTCCACATTCATGGCTGCTGAAACAGTCACATGACTGAGTTTTGACCAATACAATGTAAATAGATGCAATGTGTTACCTCCAAGAAGTGGTTTTATAAGCCACGGACATTCCCTCCTTTCCAAAGCTCTTCCTTCTTCCAACTGATGGTTGGAGCTCCAACACTCATGTTTAAAAAAAAAATTATTTATTTTTCTGGTATTAGGGGTTGAACCCAGGATTTGTGCTTGTTTAGCTGGCATTCTACCACATGACTCACATCTCTAGCCCTGCTTTTTGGTGATTATTTTGAATCTAACAAATGTTTCTGTCCAGATTGGCTTTGAGTCTCAATGCTCCAGGTCTCAGCCTCTTGAGTGATTAGGATTACAGACATGAGCCATGAAGGACTAGCTCATTAGCAGTCTTGAACTGTGAGGTAACCTTGAACATGAGAGCTAAACAGATTTTTTTTTTCTTTTTTGCCAGTCCTGGGGCTTGGACTCAGGGCCGGAGCACTGTCCCTGGCTTCTTTTTGCTCAAGGCTAGCACTCTACCAACTTGAGCCATAGCGCCACTTCTGGCCTTTTCTGTATATGTGGTGCTGAGGAATCGAACCCAGGGCTTCATGTATGCAAGGCAAACACTCTTGCCACTAGGCCATATCGCCAGTCCTAAACAGATTTCTGATACATTTGTCCTTCCTACTTACTAAGTCTCAAATCTCAGTTGTTATGGTTTCTGTGCTAAAATGTTGCTGAATTTTAGACAGAATTTTTTCATTAGTATGTAGTTGTACAAAAGAATGGGTTTCATTATAACTTTTTCATACATGCATATAACGTACTTTGACCATGCTAGCTTTTATAGTTATATTGTATTTCCCCTACTTTGGGGGTGTATTAAATATTGAATATTAAAAAAAACACATACATGTTTACTTTTTTTCACATTCTAATTCTGTAAGCCCTGTTTTGCTCTCTGTGTTTCTTTTGGTTGTTGTTATCCTTTTGTCCTGGTATGTTTTATTATAATTTTTAACATTTTTGGCAACTTCTAATGTAAAGAAATGTTAGTTCTGCGAAGTCTTAGAGGTACCAGGTAAAGTGATTCCTTTAAAGACTTGTCTTCCTTCAGTTACCTGTTAGCACTGGGGTTGGGCCCACATTAAAATTTTTTTTTATTTTGAGTTTTTTCAGACCATATAGATAATATTAATAGCATAAATACAGGCTAACGTTCTTGTGGTTTAAGGGATTATGAGTGTTTCTGTCTTTCCTTGTAGGGCCCTTTTACCCTCGCGGGTATTCCCTCCTGTCCCGCGGGTATGGCCAGTCACATTTATAGCAGTAATGGCGGCAGGAAGGGGAGGGATTTGGAGTGGCTAGCTAGACACTAGTGACAGGCTGACATGAGCTGTCCATCCAAGGACAGCGTCATAGGACCTCCTCCGCGGGCTAACGTCACACCCCACAGGACCGCCCCTTGGGTTCCGCCTGGCGCCATTTTTGGCATACACGTGGTGGAGGCGGGAGGCGGGCTAGCGGGCGGGCAGCCCTTGCCTGGACCGCCTCTTAGCGCTGCAGTCAGTGCTTTACATTCCCATACCCAGAATCTATACCAGAAGAAGCAAGTTTCTTTGCAGACTTTGTCTAAAGCTGTTTTTTGTTTTTTTTAACCTTATCTTTCGTTAAGCATGTTGTGTCCAGATATTTGGGTTTAATCATGTGGAGGCCTTTAATTTGGCTTTGGGTTGTAGGTTAAGTCTTTCTGTCTCTGTATGATTATAAAGTAGAAGCAGTGAAGTTCTAGGTAATTGGCACAATCTCTTCCTTCCTGTCTGGAGATTTAAAGAATTTTTTTCCCTACTTAACCAAGTGTTTAAAATTCTACAAACTACTCTTGCATTTTTAGGAATTTGATAGTAGAGAGATTTTCATAGGTCATCTGTTTTCATGGAATTTTATGCCACCTTATTCCCCATCACTTTCTTTTTTGTGTGTGCCCTTCCTGGAGCTTGAACTCAGGGTCTGGACTGTTTTATTTGAGGTTACTGCTCTAGCATTTGGCCTACAGTTCTGCTTCTTATGTTTTGTTGATTAAGCCTTATGGACTTTCCTGACTGAGCTGGCTTGGAACAGCAATCCTCAGATCTCAGCCCTCCTGAGTAGCTAGGATTGCAGGCATGAGCCATTGGTGCTTGGCTTTCCATCACTTTTTAGGGCAGAAATGATTCAGATACTTCTCATTTATTCTTCCAGAGTTTTCTTATAGACTTAAAGAGGTTTTTCTTTTGTTTTGGTTTATTTATTTTTGGTAGGGCTTGAACTCAGGGCCTAGGCATTGTCTTCTTACTCAAGGCTAGTGTTCTACCATTTGGAACCACAGCACCACAACTGGTTTTCTACTGGTTAATTGGAGATAAGAATCTCATGGACTTTACTGCCCAGTCTGGCTTTGAACTGTGATCCTCAGACCTCAGCCTCCTGAGTAGCTAGGATTACAGGTATGAGCCACCAGCGCCTGGTTTTAAAGAGTTTTAAATTGAAGTTTCTTTTAGCTCTGGATGACAGTAAACAAATATATAGGGTCAAATTAGACTAAGAATTTAATATGATCTTGGTAGGACTGATTCTTTTTCAGAAAATTTGAAAAATGTCTATGCACATATGTATATGTGTTATAGTATACATACTATATAATAAAATAGATACTTCTATGTACATATATATAGATACCATGTACACAGCATACATATCTTTAAAATTTATTAGTGTTTTATTTAGTGTTTCTGGGAAACTGGGCTGGACTGTTTCGTTGAGTCCCCATTAAATCTACACATATAAATAGATCTGGATAATTTGATATTTCCACCATGCCAGGGTTACAGTTGATTTTCTCTATTAATAGCTTTATGATTTCTGTCATTGGAATCATAATAGTAATTTTAAGTACGGAGGTTCTATATTGTTTTAGCCATTAATATGCAGTCTCTTGATATTCACTTGCTTTATTCAGAGTGATTGCTTAAATAAATGCTTAGTATATTTTGTAAAAAAAACTTGAGTAATTTTGCCAACATACCCTAGAATCAGACTCATTATGGTGATGATAGACATTAAGTGGACCAGTATTTTCAGTTAGCTGCAATATTGCATGCTTACTGTTAGACTAGACAACATGGAATTCTATACAGTGAAGCTGTAGTAACTGTATAGGTGCATTATAACCCTGTCTATTCCAACTACATTCCTACTTTGCCTTTACCAGTGTCTCAGGTTAAGTTCCCTACGTATCACTAGGCTGTAGAAGTACCCTTATTTCTTATAATTGACAGCAACATTCATGATCCAAGTTTTAGCTGCCAGATATCACAATAATTCATAAAAGATGTAATGGAATGAATCTTTTTTTTTTACTTAAATTGGTAAAAGGACAAAATGAGGCCATTACCATCCTGTTGTGCCTTTGTATTTTCACTTTCTGATAATGATTAGTTGTTCTAACAGGTGGTATCATGGCATAGTATGGCAATTTGTATATTCTTAATCTGAAGTTTTCCTGCTTTACTGGTTTATTTCTTGTTTTATTTCTGTTGTTTGATGTTTTGTGACAAATTCCCCTTGTCTGAAATTTGCCAATGGTATTTAACAAAAACCAGCTTTTTAGTAGGTCCTTTGGCTAGATACTTGTTGACACTGATCTACCTTTAAAAATTAAAAAAAAAATTTTTTTTTTTGGCCAGTCCTGGGGCTTGGACTCAGGGCCTGAGCACTGTCCCTGGCTTCTTTTTGCTCAAGGCTAGCACTCTGCCACTTGAGCCATAGTGCCACTTCTGGCCGTTTTCTGTATATGTGGTGCTGGGGAATTGAACCCAGGGCCTCATGTATATGAGGCAAGCACTCTTGCCACTAGGCCATATCCCCAGCCCCTGTTTTGTTTTTTTGAGACAGGGTCTTGCTATTATAACCCAGGCTGGCCTCAGACTCTTAGATTTTTTTTTTTTCCCTCAACCTTCCAAATGCTGTGGCTTCAACTCAGTTTCTATTCTTTGAGCATGACTATCCTTGGGTTCTTACCCTCTGTGTTGATGGAGATCTCCCTCACAGCATTATTTTGGTTGCATATGAAGCCATTTGGACATGCTGGGATCTGCAAGGGAAAAAAATAGGATTTGAATGTGTTTGTAGTACAAAAAGATTTAGGTATAATGTTCATCTTAGAATTCATTACCTGATATATTTTTCTCCTGCTATATTACTACTACTACTTTGGTGTTGGTACTGGGACTTGAATTCAAGGTCTTGCTTAGTTTTTGGGTTTTTTCTTTCTTTTCTTTTCTTTTCTGTTCTTTCTTTCTTTCTTTCTTTCCTTCTTCTCTTCTTTCTTTCTTTCTCTTTCTTCTTTCTTTCTTTCTTTCTTTCTTTCTTTCTTTCTTTCTTTCTTTCCTTCCTTCCTTCCTTCCTTCCTTCCTTTCTTCCTTTCTTTCTTCCTTCCTTTCTTTCTTCCTTCCTTCCTTTTCTTTCTTTCTTTCTTTCTTTCTTTCTTTCTTTCTTTCTTTCTTTCTTTCTTTCTTTCTTTCTTTCTTTCTTTCTTCCTTCCTTCCTTCCTTCCTTCCTTCCTTTCTTTCTTCCTTCCTTCCTTCCTTCCTTCCTTCCTTCCTTCCTTCCTTCCTTCCTTCCTTCCTTCCTTTCTTCCTTCCTTCCTTCCTTCCTTTCTTCCTTTCTTCATTTCTTCATTCCTTCATTTCTTTCTTCCTTTCTTCCTTCCTTTCTTTCTTCCTTTCTTTCTTTCTTTCTTCCTTCCTTTCTTTCTTTCTTCCTTCCTTCCTTCCTTCCTTCCTTCCTTCCTTCCTTCCTTCCTTCCTTCCTTCCTTCCTTCCTTCCTTCCTCCCTTCCTCCCTCCCTCCCTCCCTCCCTCCCTCCCTCCCTCCCTCCCTCCCTCCCTCCCTCCTTCCTTCCTTCCTTCCTTCCTTCCTTCCTTCCCTCCTTCCTTCCCTGTCCTGGGGCTTGGACTCAGGGCCTGAGCACTGTCCCTGGCTTCTTTTTGCTCAAGGCTAGCACTCTGCCACTTGAGCCATAGTGCTACTACTTCTGGCCATTTTCTATATATGTGGTGCAGGGGAATTGAACCCAGGGCTTCATGTATATAAGGCAAGCACTCTTGCCACTAGGCCATGTTCCCAGCCCCTTAGTTTTTGTTTTTTGTTTTTTTCTTTTTGTAACTCCTTCCTCTGTTATTTCCCTGTTTTCCCCTCAGGTTCCCACCCCCTCCCCCCCACAAGTGTGCTTAACTTTTTTGCTCAAGGACTATCACTTGATACATATCCCCACTTCCACCATTTTGCTGTTAATTAGAGATAAGACTCTTTGATTTGGCTCTCACAGACTGGCTTTGAATTGAGATCTTCATATCACAGCTTCTGACTAGCTATAGCTAGTATTATAGGTCTGAGCCACTAACTAGTATCTGGCTTTTTTCTTTTTTATGCTCGTTCTGGGGCTTGAACTCAGGGCTTGGACATTGTCCCTGAGCTCTTTTGCTCAAGGCTAGTATTCTACCACTTGAGCCACAGTTCTACTAATTAATGGCTTTTTGGGGGAGGTAGATTATTGGATATAAGATTCTCATAGACTTTTCTGCCCTGGCTGGCTTCGAACCATGACCCTCAGATCTCATCTTCATGAGTAGCTAGGATAACAGGCATGAATGACTGGTGCCCAGCTTCTACTTCATCTTCATATGCCCTAAACATGCACACTACAATTCTAAGGTCTCAGTGAAAATGATAGTCTTACTGAAGTAAACTCTTTTTGACCTCTTGTAGTTTCTCTTTCAACATTGTTTGCAAATCTGTTTTTCCACTTTATTTTTAACTTTTGGAAAAGCAGAAATACTAAAGATGCTTTTATAAAGCTTAATGAGAAGAAAATGTTTGAGGATTAAAATCATGACAAGTTAAAAAACATATAAAAAAGAAAAAAACAGAATAAACTCTGGAATTTTTTTCTTAGAATAATCAAAACCAACCAAAATTGAGAGATAAAGGATAAAAAGACAAACCAATGCAACAGCAGTACTTACAAAACTATACGGTGTAAACCAATTGTACAACTTATGGTGGGGAGAGGGAAATGGGGAGGGGTAGGTGGGGAAAAATGAGGGAGGAGGTAACAAGTTGGATAAGAAATATACTCACTGCCTTACATATGAAATTGTAACCCCTCTGTACATCACTTTGACAATTAAGAAATTAAAACAAAAATAAAGGATAACCAACCAAAGGAAAAAAAAGAATAATTAAAACCAAAATCCAAACCAAAATGTTCTTTGTGTTTTGAAGTTCTCCTTGGTTCTAAGAACAAATATGTTTTATATCATGCATTACTCCTTTGTAACCTCTGAAGCATTGGGCAATTCACATCGTCTTGTTACCCTGATCTCTCTGTCTTTCTGTCTGTCTCTGTCTCTGTCTCTGTTTCTGTCTCTGTCTCTCTGTACATGGCCTCCTTTACACTGAGGCTCTGTGATAGCAGCTGTAAATTAAATAGGCAAGGCATAGTATTTGCCCTGAAGGAGATTAATGTTCAACTATAGAGAGAATGACAAATTAACAGGCGACCAGAATGTAGTTTAATTCTGTGAAGGTGATAACCACAAAGGAGGAACATTTGCAGCAGAGTCTTGTGATTACACAGGATTCCCGGAAGAGGTATGGTACAAGCTTAGATTTAAAGGGTGAATGGGAGTTATCATTAACTGAGCTGGAAGGGAAAAGGGAAGAACGATCTAGGTCTGAGGTCCAGATTCCTTACCAATGTGTTGTTTAACTTACTATCGATTGTTTCTTTTTGATTTGCCTGCTACCTCTGAAAACTAAACAGAGTTCTGTCATGAGAAATACTTACCTTTATAAATACTAGACTATTGAGGGAAAGTGGCTTAATGAGTAGGAAAATTACTATTGTGTAGTATGACACCTGGAAATAGGATGCTGAAGATTGCTTCACCAAGATGTTCTTCATCTGTATTTTATTTTGTATTTTCTGTTTGCAAATTATTGGCAATATCTCTTCTCATCTATGGGTGGTTGCTAGATCCATTCTTTAGTATCGTACATAGTTTCATAGAAAAAAATTGGAAAGCAGCTCCCTCTCCCCAATCCTTAGGAAAAAAAGATATTTTTCAGTGACATTCACTAACAGTTTTTCCTTTCCATTTCATTGGTGAGAGTTGTGTCACATGCTTTGCATTAATTGGGCACTGACAAGGGAAATGGAATTATCACTATTGGTTTGCACACTGATTAGTGTTAACTTAAGCAGTAGTAAGTGCAGACTCAGAGTTAATTTCGTGTCTTCCAGTGGGAAGAAGGTGCTAGGCGTCCAATTCATCTTGATGTAGAAGTTTGTGTCTTGCACTCTTTTTAAACCACTTAGTTTTGTGTTGGCTTCACATTGTATTACCTTTTTCTAATTATGTTTTCTTTGGGAGTGAAGCCTAGCTGTATCAGTAACAAGCAATGTAATTTTGATTAAGGCATTTAACTTTTCTTGGCCTCAGTTTACTTGAGTATACAATGAGAGCTTTGTATTCCAATTCCAAGACCTCTTTCAACTCTTAACATGTTGGGGGCCTATGTGATTTGCTTTTCCTGCTCTAATAGGAGACAGATTGATGTTCTCTAGAGGACACTTTCTAGCTGTGTGAACTTGGCAAGTTATTTCATCTTCTTGGATTTCAGGTTCTTTATTTCTAAAATATGAGTGATGTCTAATTTATAAGATGCATACAATTTAAAATGATGCTATATAACATTATAACATTATTCTCTCCCCTCCCCTTTCTTTTCTTTCTTTTTTGCAGCCCCAGCTAGTCCTCCTATTTCAGGCTCCAAGTGCTGGGATTACAGATATATGTCACTAGACTTGGCTCTTTTCTCCTCCTCTAAGAAGATTTGAGTTGATGTAGTCTCTAGGCAAATTGTATCTATTGAAATATAAGGGCTCAGTGTAGAATTGTATTTGTTGAATCAATTCTTCAGGTGCCCTTTTCCATAGGATTCTTTATTCATATTTGTTTCCCCATGTACTCTCTTTGCCCTCTTATTTCCTGCTTGTTCCTATACCATATGTTTAAATTCCTTCATTCATGTCTAAGCACTGGATGTCTAGACACTAGAGAAAGAATAAATGGTATTTGCCTTTCTCATTCTGGCTTATTTTGCCTAACTTGATTATCTCTAGTTCCATTTATTTTCCAAAAATGAAATAATTTCATCCTATTTTGCAGCTGAAAAATATTTCCTCTTGAATAATACTCTTTCCTCCACTACCACCTCCCCCCTCTTTTTTTTTTTTTTTTTTTGCAAGTATTGGGACTTGAGCTCAGAGCTTAGGCTCTGACACTTAGCTTTTTTTCACTCAAGCCTGGTACTCTTTCCATAGTTCTATTTGTGGCTTTTTTTTTTTTTTTTGCCAGTCCTGGGGCTTGAACTCAGGGCCTGAGCACTGTCCCTGGCTTCTTTTTTTGCTCAAGGCTAGCACTCTACCACTTGAGCCGCAGCACCACTTCTGGCTTTTTCTATATATGTGGTACTGAGGAATCGAACCCAGGGCTTCATGTATAGGAGGCAAGTACTTTTACCACTAGGCCATATTCTCAGCCCTATTTGTGGCTTTTAGGTGGTTAATTGGGGATAACAGTCTCATGGACTTTTCTGCCTGGGCTGGTTTCAACTTTGATCCTCAGGTCTCAGCTTTCTGAGTAGCTAGGATTATAGACCTGGGCCACTGGCAACTAGCTACACCACATTTTTGTTATCCATTTATAAGTTGATTGGTACATAGGTTGATACTCTGTACTGGCTATTGTGAATAGTTGTGCTAGAAATATGGGTATGTAGGTATTTCTAATAAATGTTAACTTACTTTCCTTCTGATATATGCCCAGGAGTGGTATTGCAAAATTATGTGATAGTTCTATTTAGTTCTTAAAGGAACCTATAGACTAATTTTCTAGTTAGTTACTAACTTACCCACATGTTCACCAGAATATTCTTGTTTTCTTGGTGTTTGTTCTAACTGGACTAAGATGGAATCTCAGTGGTTGTGTGTGTGTGTGTGTGTGTGTGTGTGTGTGTGTGTGTGTGTGTGTGTGTGTGTGTCAGTCAGTCCTGGGGTTTGAACTCAGAGCCTGGCTACTGTCTCTGAGCTCTTTTGCTCAAGGCTAGCACTCTACCACTTGCACTATACCTTCATCTCCAGCTAATTGGTGATAAGACCCTCTGGGACTTTCTTGTCCTGGCTGGGTTCCTGCTGCATTCCTCAGATCTCAGCCTCCTGAGTAGCTCGGAGGAGCCCACCAGTGCACAGCCTTAGTTTGTTTGATTTGCATTCCTTTCATAGCTAAGGATGATGAACATTTCATCATGTTTGGATAACTGTTCAATTTGTTTGCTCATTTATTGGATTATTTTCGTTTTTAAATTTTGAGCCTCTTTATATATTCTAGATATTCCTTATGCAGTGAATATTTTCTTCCATTGACTCTGGAATGGTTTCCTTTGCTGTGCAGCAGATTTTTAATTTGCTGCAATCCAGTTGTGCAACTTTGTTTCTATTTTTGAGCAATTGGAGTTCTACTCAGAAAAATTTTACCTATGCTTATATTTTTAAGAGTTTTCTCTGTTTTACTGTAGTGGTTTCAAAGTTTTAGATGTACATTAAGGTCTTTGATCCATTTGGAATTGAATTTTGAATTGGACGAGAAATAGGGGTCGAGTTTGTTTTCTACATGTAGATATACCCAGTATTTCCAGCACCATTTGTTGAAGACATTTTTTTTCCCCATCATTGTAGATGTTTGGTGCTCCATTGACATTCTATGTAATTAAAAATCTCTCTCTCTTTCTCTCTCTCTCTCTGTCTCTGTCTCTCATCTGTCTTTTGAGACAGGGTCTCACTATATAGCTTTGGCTGGCCTTGAACTTGAAATCCTTCTGCCTTTAGCCCAGCTAAAATCTCTCTTTGAATACACACATGAAATGTAGAAGTAGAAGAGAGATATAACACCATTATAATGTGGTATAGCATGCATCATTTATGGACACTAGGATAAATTTTTTTTTTTTTTTTGGCCAGTCGTGGGCCTTGGACTCAGGGCCTGAGCACTGTCCCTGGCTTCTTCCCGCTCAAGGCTAGCACTCTGCCACTTGAGCCACAGCGCCGCTTCTGGCCGTTTTCTGTATATGTGGTGCTGGGGAATCGAACCTAGGGCCTCGTGTATCCGAGGCAGGCACTCTTGCCACTAGGCTATATCCCCAGCCCTAGGATAAATATTTTGATCTTCGAAGAAACTGCTTGTTTATTCGGGTGTTTTTGGATATAAGACCCCCTACATGAATACCTAATCTTCAGCCAAAATTTAGATATTGAAAATGATTAATTTCCAAGCATTTTTTCATGTTTGCTTCTTTTTTCTTGCAATGATCATAAATACAGTTTACTCCATACATAGTCTTGTTTAGTTGTTATATAGCTGGACGTGTCAGTAGCACATGAACTTATCTTGAAGATCCTGGCTTTAGTAGGAGTGAAAATTTAAAAATTAGCTATAGGTCCTTGAATCTATAATGGGTATAACATTTTTGGATTTTCTTTTAAGTTTTAGAAAGGATTTATTTTAGGACAACAAGGTTAAATTAGAGAGAAATAACAAGAGAGAAGCATTTCTTGCCCCCCATGCAGGAAATGGACATGAAAGATTTTTAATACTTAGATTTTTCAGCAGTATTTGGCTATGTCACATTTAACTTTTTTGCAATGCTAGAAGTTGGGCAACACTAGATGGCAGTCTTTCTCTACTTTAAATCATGTGCCCTGAAGGAAATCCCAGTAAGCTTCATATAAGTATAAAGTTGACTGCCAGTATTAGGTTAACTTGAGATAGATCTTTGACTTTCCAAGAGTTTAATACTTGTTTATTTTCAACAGTATTTTTTGGAGGGATGGGGGGTCTTTTTTGGTACTGGGGATCAAACCCAGGATGTTGGACTTGCTATGCTTTGCCACTGAATCACCGCCCCACCCACTTGTTTATTTTTATCAACCTCTTTTTTTCTTTCTAAAATGAAGAGAGCTGTTGGTTAGCAATGAGTTAAGTTGATCTATGCTTGAAACACTGATTCAAAGAACTACTAGGTAGTGGTCAATTTACATTTTGCCTGTTCCTGTGGTAGGTAATGTGAAATAAATGTTAAATTAGTGATTTTTTTTAAATGTTTGATAACCATCTGGGCATCATGTGCACTTTCTTAGGCACAAAAAAATTCATGCAGAATCTAGGAATTGTGGATCTCTTGAATTAGACCTACACAAGCCTATTGAATGTAGTCCTTATTTCCTGCTTTAAGTGGGTATTTTAGATCTTATTCCAACTTTTTTATACTGAGAATACTCTCAAGGTCTGCTGAAACATTTCATGTTACTGAACATTGTAATTAAAGACAATATTAGATTTATAAGCATTCTAAACAGAAACAGGTGAGGGTACTGTTATGGAGATTAGAATTTCATTAATGTATTTGAACTACCTCCTAGTTATGCTATTCTAAAAAAGTATGATCTTTACATTATTGACTGAACTTGAAAGTGGAGGTGAATTGTAGAAACTTAAAGCTAAGCTAGTACTTCAGAGACTTTGTAATTGATTGCTTCCTATTTTGTAAATGAGAAAGCTCTGAGGGTCAGAGAGATTAACTGAATTGGCCAAA
This sequence comes from Perognathus longimembris pacificus, assembly GCF_023159225.1. Classification (NCBI taxonomy): domain Eukaryota; kingdom Metazoa; phylum Chordata; class Mammalia; order Rodentia; family Heteromyidae; genus Perognathus; species Perognathus longimembris. The sequence goes on along the minus strand of NC_063168.1, from coordinate 26,916,813 downwards.
GACATAGCTAATTACAGTGCTAAAACAAAGGCCACACAATCAGGTACCTAAAGTTCATATTTCCTTTCTTTGATTTTTGATTTTTGTTTTGTTTAAAATAGGAATCTCAGGTTGTTTAGGGAGGCATTATTAAAATAAAATTTGAATTTCTTTGGGAGTTTTTTCTCTCAAACTTGTTACTTATAATTTTAATATAGATTTTTGTGGGGAAATAAAATAAACCATTCTTAGAAGTATTTCTGAGTCCAACTCTGCAGAGTGGATATCTGGACTCAGGAGGATATAGGTTTGAGGCTAGCCCAGTCAAAAGTTTGAAAGACCTCATCTCAACCAATAGAATTCTCAGTTACATAGCAGTATAAAGAGGTATATTGCTGTTCGGGCCTTTCTTGAGCACATGTGCAAGACATTGTTAAAAAAAATAATAGTAAAAATAACTGAGGTACATGACTTAAGTGAGAGTATCTGCCTAGTAAGCACAAAGCCCTGAGTTCAAACCCAGTGTTGTCACCCCCTCCCACAAAAAAAAAAAAACCCAAACAAAAATATTCAACCAAACAAAAAAATATTGTTGGGCCAGAACACACTGAGATTCAAAGTAGGAGGTGGTTTAGCATTTCAGAGCAGCAACTTCTATAAGTCTTCAGCCTTCCCCTGTTCTTCAAGGGGCAAGGAGTATGAATGGTTTTGCACAGAAAACTTTCTTTTCCTTTCCATTTAAATGAGGCAATGTAAGTTTGCTTGAGATTTGTAGAAATGCCAATTGTAGATGGATTTTGTCATCCCAAATAATTCCATCAGGTCGGAATAGTTATTTGGGGGACTGTTTCTGAGTTTCTAGAAAAAGGGAAATGAATTTAGATTGTTTTGTTTTTCTGAAGTAAGCATTTAGAATCCTTACTGGAAGCCAGTCTTGTACGTGTTTGGTTTGAGTTGAGTTTGGAACAGTGACACTGTTGGTGAAGATAGTATGCTTTCTGATCTACAGGATCCAGAGGAATGATCTAGTAAATGATGATAGAAATGAAAAACATTGGCAATGGAAAAACGTATATTTGGGGCTGGGAATGTGGCCTACTGGTAGAGTGCTTGCCTTGCATACAGGAAGCCCTGGGTTTGATTCCTCAGCACCACATATATAGAAAAAGTGAAAGTAGCACTGTGGCTCAAGTGGTAGAGTGCTAGCCTTGAGCAAAAAGAAGCCAGGCACAGTGCTCAGGCCCTGAGTCTAAGCCCCAGGATTGGCAAAAAAAAAAAAAAAAAAAAAAAAAAAAAAAAGAAAGAAAAGAAAGTGTATTTGTTGAATACATAGAGCCTGCAGAACTTTTCCAGATAGTGTTTTCTTCAGTTGGTGGATGTTTACCTACCTGCCTAGACACATATAGTGGTGAATGGCAGAGTTCTTGCACTTGACCTTATAATCTACTTACATTATGGAGAGAGATACATAATAAAGCGTGGAAAGTGATGATAATAGCGGATTCAGAAATATAGGAGATAAATATATCTAGCATAAGAACAGAAAAACAAATCCTCGAGGCAGGAAACGACTTTAAAACCTAGTGTAGCTGGTAGCATAAAGGATGGAGGAGAGTTAAAGATAAGAACTGGATAGAAAGACTATAGATTATCTAGGTCATTACAAGATTTGGTCAAGATTTAAGATTTTATTCTTTTATTTTTTGCCAGTCCTGGGCCTTGGACTCAGGGCCTGAGCACTGACCCTGGCTTCTTTTTGCTCAAGGCTAGCACTCTGCCACTTGAGCCACAGCACCACTTCTGGTCTTTTCTATATATGTCGTGCTGGGGAATCCAACCCAGAGCTTCATGTATACGAGGCAAGCACTCTTTCCACTAGACCATATTCCTAGCCCCAAGATTTTATTCTTTTTGCAAAGGGAAGCCATTAAGTGGAGGAGTATACATGCTTTCAAAAGATCATTTTTAGTGCTGTGTAGATGTCATTTGGGGCAGAGTGAGAGAAATGGGGAAGTGCAGAAGGAGACTGTTAGGAGACTGTTACATTGGTCTTGTGTGGTGATGTTAGGGATTTTAGTAGATATGGTAAGATGAGGTCAATTTTAAGCCATGTTTTAGAGGTTGAACAGTTGGGATCTATGAGTGGATTAGATGGTGGTTAGATGATCAGTAACTAAAACTGAGGAGAAAACATCTGAGGAGAGGAGAAAGTAAGGTTCTTACATTTAGATACTTTGGAGAATATGAACTGACATTTTTGGGGGGAGCACATTTAATCTAAATATTCAAAACTTTTGAATGTCTTTATGCAGATATCATAAGTAGGAAACTCCACATTGAACTTATGTGATGAATTGCATGCAGCTAAAAGAAAAATACACTAAAAATGTTGTGTGAAATAACCACCAGCCTATGTGTCGTAAGTTGCATATGAAACAGTAGTGGATTTTGTGTCTCAAAACAAGTTCTATCTTCAAGAAACCTCATTATGTATACATTTTAAATCTGAAAAAAATGAAATCAGCGATACTTCTAGTCTCAAGTATTTTGGATAAGGGATACTGAAGCTGCAGTAGGTTTGTCTAGTGATATTGAGTGCTTAATTTTAATTTGTAGTTATATTGCTATTATGTATCTGGTCAGCCTGGCTATATAGTTTTTCTACACCTGTGTTATTCTTGGCTATTGTAATGGAGTGATTAGATAGTTGGGTTTAGCAAACTTGGATTTTTGCTATAGCAGCAAAACTGATCCAAGAAAGGGACAAGAAAAGTATAAATTTAGGCCTTTAATCTTATGATGAGAATTTTATAATAACTATAGTTGAATATTTTTAAATGAATGAGAGCAAAAATCTGGATTAAAAAATAACTCTTTTGGGGCTGAGCTTGTACTTCAGTGGTAGAATACTTGCCTAGAATGTTCAAGACCCTAGTTCATTCCCCTGACTGCAAGAAAAACAAGTAGAAAACTTCTTCCCCCCAAAAATATTCATTTAACATTCAGAAAAATGTTAATATTTTGTGGTTTGTATCTAATTTCCTTAGAAGTTTGCTTCTTGGTTTGTAATTATCTTGAAATATATGTGGTATAATCTTCATTCCATTTCTTTAAAGGTCTGTCTATGATGGGGAAGAACATGGACGATTCATGGAGAAGCTTGAAACTCGAATACGCAATCATGATCGTGAAATTGAGAAAATGTGCAACTTTCACTACCAGGGCTTTGTGGATTCTATTACTGAGCTGTTGAAAGTGAGAGGAGAAGCTCAGAAACTCAAAGTAAGGAGACTTACCAGCTACTTATTTTTCTTTACTGTTCTGGGGTTCTGAGTAGTATGAAAAAACTGGGGATTACACTGTAGGTCACATTGGTAATTAGGATTTTTTTGTATAATGGAAACCTAGATGATTGAGATTATAGCATTTATCCAAAAAGTGTACCCTTTTGCCCAGTGCCAGTAGCTCATGATTGTAATCCTAGCTACTTAGGAGGCTGAGATTTGACAATTTGAAGCCAGCCCATCTGTGACACTGTTTTGCCAGTCCTGGGGCTTGGACTCAGTGCCTGAGCACTGCCCCTGGCTTCTTTTTATGCTCAAGGCTAGCACTCTGCCACTTGAGCCACAGCGCAACTTCTGGCCTTTTCTATATACGTGGTGCTGAGGAATCGAACCCAGGGCTTCATGTATAGGTGGCAAGCACTCTTGCCACTAGGCCATGTTCTTAGCCCCTGTGACACTCTTATTTCCAATTAAGCATCAAAAAAGTCTGAAGTAGAGCTCTGGCCGAAATAGTAGAGTACTAGCCTTGAGCAACAAAGCTCAAAGACTGTAGTGTCTCAGGTCCTGAGTTCAAGCCCCAGGACTGTACACACACAAATAGAAAAAGAAAAAAGAAAGATTACCCTTTCAAGTTAGAGTTTAATTGAGATACCGATATATGGACATGGTCTCTCTGTCATCTGTTAACTTTCTGGGTAAAAGTTATCTCTCTGTAGGATGACAAAATTTTAGGATATTGCTGTAGACTTATTTATTGCATGTCACCTAGGTTAAGGAAGAAAAAAGTCTGTGGTAGTTGTGGAGTGTCTTCTGTTGTGAAAATTCTTTTTTTTTTTTTTTTTTCCTGGGCCAGTCCTGGGGTTTGGACTCAGGGCCTGAGCACTGTTCCTCGCTTCTTTTTGCTCAAGGCTAGCACTCTGCCTCTTGAGCCACAGCGCCACTTCTGGCCATTTTCTATATATATGGTGCTGAGGAATCGAACCCAGGGCTTCATGTATACGAGGCAAGCACTCTTACCACTAGGCCATATTCCCAGCCCCGAAAATTCTTTCTTGATGTGACAGATTCTATTTTATGACGTAGGCTAGTTAAAATTGGTCTGGTCCCCTGCCGAAGGAAATTCACTTATCTTCGATAAGTGGCTTTGTTTATTGATCTTAACTCTTAACTCACTAAATTCTTCTGTTATGAAAATAATTTGTTTAGATTTTTTTGAGTTTCCTGTGTAAATAGTTCTCATGATCTATCTATCTATATCTACCTATATTTTGAGTTTTTGTGTACATATTTTTCATATGATCTATAAGTAATAAAAGTTACCATTTTTTTCTAGTCCCTATACTTTAATTTTTTTGTTGGAATTTGAATTAAAATGCAAAAATTTAAATGAATTAAAATGCATTTTTTGGGGGACATGGTATTAACTTGACAGTAAATATAAAATTCATCTAAAATAATATATTGGTAAGAGGGGCTGGGAATATGGCCTAGTGGTAAAGTGCTCACCTCATAAAATAATATATTGGTAAGAAAAATAAAAGAAACAATTTTATTTTTGGCCAAAATAGACTGGATTATATTTTGAAGCCACAGTAGTTTAAGAATTCATTTGATAGTCCGGTGCTGTTGGCTCAGGCCTGTAATCTTAGCTATTCAAGAGACTGAGATATGAAGATTGTGATCCAAAAGCCCTGCTGGAATACCTGTGAGACTCTTATCTCCAAGTAACTAATAAAAAGGTGGAAGTGGGGCTGTGGCCCAAGTGGTAGAGCACCAGCCTAGAGCAAAAACAGCCAAGGGACAGCACCCAGGCTCTGAGTTCAAGCCCTAGTACCAGCACACACACACACACACACACACACACACACACACACAGAGAGAGAGAGAGAGAGAGAGAGAGAGAGAGAGAGAGAGAGAGAGAGAGATACATTTGTTTGCCAAACGACTTAAATGGACAGGAAATTACCAAATTTCTTAATTTTTATCTATCTATCTATCTATCTATCTATCTATCTATCTATCTATCTATCTATCTATCTATCTATCTATTTTGCCAGTCCTGGGCCTTGGACTCAGGGCCTGAGCACTGTCCCTGGCTTCTTCTTGCTCAAGGCTAGCACTCTACCACTTGAGCCACAGCGCCACTTCTGGCCATTTTCTGTATATGTGGTGCTGGGGAATCAAACACAGGGCCTCATGTATACGAGGCAAGCACTCTTGCCACTAGGGCCATATCCCCAGCCCTCTTAATTTATTTTTTGATGTGAATTTTTGTATTTTGTCATGGAATATTAATATGCTTGAGTTTTAGGGTGTGTAGTAGTCCTCACTAGGAGATGTTGTGTTACTCTATGCCCTTATTGTCTTTCCAAACACCTCAAGAAATAGAATATTGCCAAGATCATTATGTCTGTCCTTTATATCTCTTAGTTATACAAGTCTTTGGAGTTTTTGCTGATATGTTATTTGCCCTCATGTATCCATTTCAACTTCTGTTACCTTGGTCTGTTCTTTTTTTTTTTTTTTTTAGTCGGGTGTGGGGCTTGAACTCAGGGTTTGGGTGCCGTCCCTGAGCCTGAGCCTCTTTGTGCTCAAGGCTAGTGTTTTACCCCTTGAGCCACAGCTCCACTTCTGGTTTTCTGGTGGTTAATTGGAGTTAAAAAAGTCTCACAGACTTTCCTGCCCTGGCTGGCTTCCTCATATCTTAGCCTCCTGAGTAGCTGAGATTACAGGTGTGAGCCACCAGCTCCCAGAGGGCTGTTTTTTTTTTTTTTTTTTTTGATGTGCCTTGGACACCCATGTCTCATACTTCTCCCACAGTTTCTTTGGGCCCCTGGTTCATGATGGGCCATGTGCTATTGTGATGTTCCAGGGGAGGAATATCTCCTTAGCCAGGTAGTTCTGAAAATTGACTGTAATGTTTACTGATTGCTGGTGTCGCTTGCTGATACCAATAATTGTGTACTCCTTTACTCTTTCTCTTTTCTTTCTTTCTTTCTTTCTTTCTTTCTTTCTTTCTTTCTTTCTTTCTTTCTTTCTTTCTTTCTTTCTTTCTTTCTCTTTTCTTTTTTTTTTTTTTCTAGTCAGTTGTGGGTCTTGAACTCTGGGCCTGAGCACTGTTCCTGAGCTCTTCAGCTCAAGCTCTTCAGCACTTTATTACTTGAGCCTCAGTGCCACTTTCTTCTTCCTCTTTACTACCTTAAACTTCAGATTGCTCAGGTTGCAAAATACTTCAGATTGGTCAAGATGCCTCTGAAGAAACCCCTGAACCACCTACTACTTTTGAGGGTGCTAATTTATTTAAGTGCCAGGCACTTAATGTCTTCATTGCACACCTGGTAGGGCTCTGCTCTAGGGGAATCCATTTGAAAGAACCTATGAAATGTATTTTTTGGAATTCTAGAAAAGTTTCAAATATGGAAAAGGTTAAGTAGTAACCACTTTCAATACTACTCTAATATAACAATGAACAGAAACTGCGCTGATACTCATTTCTGTTTATTCACAGCATTCATATATACATGTATATATATTTCTTTATGTTTTCTAAATCAAAAGAAGTGACTTCCTTGAAGTTGATGTAGTGTAATTTTGATTATAATATATTGAAGTAGCTATTGACTAGTTGTTATCTTTCTTAGTAGAGTATTGGTTAGGCTTTCAGGGATTTTTTTTTTTTTTTCTGGTTCTGGGGCTTGAACCTCTGGGCTTCGGTGTTGTCCCTGAACTTTTGTGATCAGTGCTAGCACTCTACCACTTGAGCCACCATTTCACCTCTGGGTTTTTGTTGGTAGTTGAAGATAAGAGTTTCATGGACTTTCTGCCCAGCTTGTCTTTGAACTGTGAATCTGCTGATCTCAGCCTCCTGAGTAGCTAGGATTACGGTCATGACCCACTGGCACCTGGCCAGGGGTATAACTTTGGACCATAGTTTGCATGATTTAGTTTAGTTGGCTTTGGTATTTTTTAATCAAAACAAATTAAACAGAATAGAATAGAAAATAAAAGTATATCACATATAGTATGGCTAAAATGTTGTATCAAAATGTGTGTGTGTGCGTAATCTCTATATTTACTTACTGATTTGTAATGTAAAATGTGTTATACAATGAATTAGAGATAAGAATGGTGATAAATGTTGTATCCGTAAGGAAAACAAGGCCATTTTAGTAGAAACAGTGATGCTGAGTTTAGTGGTATAAATTTATGGAGGATTTAATTTTAGATTTCTACTATGAGAAAGAAACATCTTATTTTTATTATCATACCTATTTTGAGGGAAATAATGTTTTGACTCAAAATCAACGTATTTTTTTCTTATGTTGAGGTGTTTTCTGGTTATAGCCACTTATTGGTTTGAATAATAAGCTTCACCTTTAGAGACTTACCTTTCTTGTGCTTCCTCAAGATATTTGAGGGCAGCCATTGTTTTGATAAGTTAGGTATAGTATATAGAGTTTCAAGCTGAGTTTTTTTCCCTCATTGCACTAAAAATCCCTCTCACCTTCTTTTTCATGTGGTTTACCTTTGGCTTTTTCCTCAAATCTATTCTCATCTAATCATGCTTCAGCTTGTCAGTAGCCTTTGTGAACCATGACATCTGAATATAATTGTCACAGTTGGGTCTTGGCACCCAAACTGTCTTGCAGGTCAAATCCATCTCGCTTTCTATTTTTTGCAAATAAAGTTTTATTGGGACACAGCTATACCTACTATTTTACATACTGTTATTATTGCTGTAGTGGCAGTGTTGAATAGTTACAGCAGAGACTGTGTGGCCTGTAAAATCTAAAATGTGTACTATCTAACCTTTTATGGGTACAGATTGCTGACCTCTTTTTAAAGAAAATGCTTCTATTAATGCCTTAGATCTGAGTTTTGGGCAGCTACATCACACTCTTAATTCTTATTGAGCCTGCAGTCCAATAAAACAACAAAGTGTTTCACATATGGCATTATTAAGTAAATAATAAAGAGGTAATATGAGTGTTTCTTGCTTTTCTTTCTGATACTTTATAAAGGCTTTCTGGAGGAGGTCAGATTTCATTTTTTTCTTTGAAAGTAGTCATGCCTGTGGTAGTTTCTGAAAATGGAGTCTAGGTAGTTAGAGCAACATTTTAAGAAAATATCTTTTCTGAAAAACTAGCTTCTTGAGATGATTTTGAATGAAAGGTGTTAAGTTAAATAACTCTGGAAAACACCCCATATGATAGCCTTTGTTGGATATTTATAGTGCATATTATACTGTGTATGTCTGCACACATGTTAATAACATCAGCAAACATTTCTTGCTACTCTAAAGGACATCATAGGAAATACTGGGCTTAGCTGGGGAATGCAGTAAAAATATAAAGAGTAGCTATTATTAGTTGAAGACTAGACTGCCTCTACTACAAAAGTTTGGGAGGTTAATATTGCTTATGTATTGGTAGTGTCTCAGGTGATAGATGAAGAAACTACTGTTCTATGTACTTAATTTGCATCAGTGGAGACATCAAAAGTAGATGCTGTTAAATTTGTGTCCTTGTGCCTTTGAATATGAACTATCATTTAGAGGCTAATTCATAGATTTTTAACTTTGGTGGCAAAATTAATGGAACTATGGAAATATTGGGAGCTGTTAAAAATGAATGGTCAGGAAGTTTCTAAACAGTTTCTAAAATTAGGGTAGTAAGCAGAGTGAACACTTAAAAAGTGGAACTCCTATCTGACCATTTCAGGAATGCATTGGTAAAGTGAGATGTGTCCATGATAAAATTTGTTCTTTCTAGACAGCTCTGTATGGATTATTTTTTCAATTCTCTGTCTCTGTCTCTGTCTCTCTGTTTCTCCCTTCATTCTTCTCAAAGTGTCATCATTGGTCATTGTAGTATCTTAGGTTGGAATGTTCCAAACTAAACATAATGATTTTTTTTCTTAACGTTACCCAGAAGGTCAAATATCCAGTAGAAGTTTAAAACTTAAGAGAATGCCATGGAGCAGAGCAGTGTGTGTGTGTGGAGGGGGGGACTGGGAATATGGTCTAGTGGTAAAGTGCTTGCCTCGTATATATGAAGCCCTGGGTTCGATTCCTCAGCACCACATATATAGAAAAAAGCTGGAAGTGGTGCTGTGGCTCAAGAGGTAGAGTGCTAGCTTTGAGCAAAACGAAGCCAAGGATAGTACTCAGGCCCTGAGTCCACGCCCCAGGACTGGCAACAAAAACAAAACAAACCAGAGCAGTGTGTGGTAGAATCCTGAAAGTAGCAGCTACTTAACCTGTCTTTGCATATTGATCTTGATATTTACTCAAATATTTTCTAAATTTTTTTTTTAATGAGTTTCAATTGTCTTCTCTCCACAGAACCAAGTGACGGATACTAATAGAAAACTACAGCATGAGGGAAAGGAAGTAAGATCAATTTACCTTTTGAAAAAAATCTTTTCTGTTCTTCATTTGGATGACTGTTCTTCATTCGTATGTTGGAAGCACTAGGATGTTATTGTTACTTCTTGTAATGTTTATTTAAATTAAAAGAAACAGCCATTTCAAAGTGTAAAGAGAGAAGATGTAGTTTGCCTTAGCTGTGTTTCAGAATCATCTAATAGTCATAATATGGCCATTGCCCATCTCCCTGATTTGGATGTTTGTTCCTCAAATAGTTAACCTACTTGAAATCTTTCCTTCAATATTATCTTCTTAATGAAACCTCAAACCACTTTATTTGAAATGATAATGTCACTCTTATTTCCTGTTTTTGTTTTACTTCTTCCTACTGTTTTTCTCCATTGTACCTACTATCATATAGTCTTGATACATGTTTTACTTATGCAGGGTTATTTTTTTGTTGTTGTTGTTGTTGTTGTTGTTTTTTAAGTCTGGGTCCTTCCATTAGATATTAAGCACCCATAGAGTTAGGAAGTTCAGTTTGTTTATTCATTTGGGTATGCTTTTCATCTTCCTATGTGACTGACACATAATGATGCATAACAAATACTTGTTGAAGAATGAATCGCTGATTTTATTAATTGATGTGCTTATCATTTAAACCTTTAGCAGTTTGTAATGTTTTTTTTTATCCATTTGTTCACTTACTTAATCCTTAGAACTAAGAAATGACCAACTTAGGATAAAAGTACTATGACTACTTTATTGATGAGGAAACTGGAACAAGAGATATTACTAAAGCTAACATAGTAATCTACAAAGCTGGGACTAAACTCCAAATTTTCTGGTTCATAGTCTACTACTTTTTTCTGTATCATACATTTCCATTTTCTTCTATTCTTTTTTTTTTCTTTTTTTTTGGCCAGTCCTGGGCCTTGGACTCAGGGCCTGAGCACCTTCCCTGGCTTCTTCCCGCTCAAGGCTAGCACTCTGCCACCTGAGCCACAGCGCCCCTTCTGGCCGTTTTCCATATATGTGGTGCTGGGGAATCGAACCGAGAGCTTCATATGTAGGAGGCAAGCACTCTTGCCACTAGGCCATATTCCCAGCCCCTTCTGTTCTTTTTTGAATGATATCTAATTAGATAACATTTTTAGATACAGTTTTGGGAAAAATACTGTAAGAGGTTATGTAACTTTTGCCTTTTGGTATCACATATTCCAAATCAGAGTATGGTTTCTACTAGTTATATTGTGAAAGACTTCAGGTAGAATCCTTTAAAATTGGAACTATGAGAAGAAAAAAGTGACTTATTCTTCTCTAAGCTAGATCTGTTAGAAAAACTACATCTTCTAGGTGTGTGTGTGTGTTTCTATAATACCCTAGTAGAAGATCATTTTCATGTGTTTTTGAAGCTCACTGATGCAAGAAATATGAGATCTTCACAGAAGACTGGGGAACCCATAAATCATAAGGAGTTTGACTAGGATTTGGAGAAAACATGCAAAATGTTTTCTCCAGATAGCTTCTGTATTTTAGGATATCATTTTACCTACTAGCAGAGTCTGTACCTTGGTAGGAAGTGGGAAACTGGGCAGGAATATTTTACTGGCTGGGAAAGGCAGTTCCTTAGTCTCCTTCGCAGGTCTTACTATGAAACTGTCTGGGATTTTCTGATAAATTGAACACAATGTGGAAAAATGTGACTGAAAGCTTTTTATTTACAGCTGTTGGCATAATTCAGTTTTTTTCCCTCTTGCCAAGCTGGTAATAGCGATGGAAGAGCTGAAGCAGTGTCGACTACAACAGAGAAATATTTCTGCCACTGTTGATAAATTAATGCTGTGTCTTCCAGGTGAGCAACTGGAAATGGAATAGGGCTCTTGTCATAATACCTTTAGCTTTAATTAGTCTTTCACCTTCTCTAAATAATGTCTGTATGTTCTTTTCTTTCTTTCAAGTCCTAGAGATGTACAGCAAGTTGAGGGAACAGATGAAAACAAAAAGGTAAGATTTTTTTTGTTGTTGCATAGTTTTTATTTAAAATTCCTGTTAATTAGAATATTTTTAAGAACATCTTCTCTAGTCTGTAGCTGTCTAGACTTACTTTCATTAGTGGTCTACTGTGGTATTTAATAAAAATAATATTTATAGTTTGATTTTTAAAAAATTTCTTTCTTGTCAAAGTGATGTGCAGAGGGGTTACAGTTTCATACGTAAGACATTGTGTACATTTCTTGTCCAACTTGTTACCTCCTCCCTCAGTTTTCCCCCACTTCCCCCATTCCCATTTTCCTCCTCCCATGGGTTGTACAGTTTGTTTACAGCATATAGTTTTGTAAGTATTGCTGTTGCATTGGTTTGTCTTTTATTCTTTGTCTCTCCATTTTGATATTCCTCTCCCCTTCCCTAGTTCCAGTACATGTATATATAATACCCTGGCACCAAAACCAGTTACAGTGATTTTTTAGAAGACCCGATATTTTTTAACTATTTTTTTTTTTTTGTCTTTTCTTTCTTGGTACTGGTGATAGAACCCAGGACATTGCACTTGCTAGGCAAGCGCTTTGCCACTGAGCTACATCCCAGCCCAAAGACCCAGTATTTTAGGGGGAAAAACATAGCATTCTTTACTGATAATTGATTTGGGAGACATGATGTAATTTAGTGTTCTTACAGAAAAAATAATTCTGGCTTTGTGCAGGAGTGTTATTAGTCAGGATTCTCTAAAAACCAGCCAAGAACTTCATATACATATATGGAAAGATAACAATGAAATCTATTAACATACCATTAAGAAGTAAGGAAAGGCTGTTATAAGCCGATTTAAAAAAAAAAAGAAGAGAAAGATAAGGGAGAGTATTAGGATCAGTTGATCAGAGTATGTTGTATGCATGTGTGGAAATATCACAATGAAGCTAATATATGCCAATAAAAATGTTTTTTTTTTTTTTTTTTTTTGGCCAGTCCTGGGGCTTGGACTCAGGGCCTGAGCACTGTCCCTGGCTTCTTTTTTTTGCTCAAGGCTAGCACTCTGCCACTTGAGCCACAGCGCCACTTCTGGCCATTTTCTGTATATGTGGTGCTGAGGAATCGAACCCAGGGCCTCATGTATATGAGGCAGGCACTCTTGCCACTAGGCCATATCCCCAGCCCAATAAAAATGTTTTTTAAAAAAACCATCCAAGTTGGGTACTGGTAACTCACACCTGTAATCCTACTACTGAGGAGGTTGAGATCTAAGGATTGAGGTTCAAAGCCAGCCTGGGCGGGAAAGTCTCTGCCAGTAAGACTCTTATCTCCAATTAACCACCAGAAAACCACAGTGGCACTGTTGCTCAAATAGTAGAATGCAAGCCTTGGGCTGAAGAGCTCGGGGATAGTGCCCAGGCCCAGAGATCAAGCCCCACAACTGACCAAAAACAAACAACCCCCCTCCCAAACCACCCAAGAAGATACGGTGTGTATGTGTATTTATCTCTCTGTGGAAGTACTTATTTTAAGGAACTGGCTTGCACAATTAGGGAGGTCCACAAGTCTAAAATATACAAGTAGGCAGACAAACTAGAGTCAGTATCACACCTTGACTCTACAAGCTGTTGGTTTCCTGGCAGAATTCCCTCTTCCTACTCTGAGGTGGGATGGGGTGAGCATGGGGTTTAAAACTGTCTTCAGGTGTGATTGGTGATAGCCATCAACATTATTATTAAGTAGTCTTTACTCACAGTCTATTGATTTAAGTGTTAATTTTTTTTCTTCTGCAAGTAGTTGGTAGAGCCTTGAGCTCTTGGATGGCTTTTTAGCTCAAAGTTGGTGCTCTACTATTTAAGCTTTTTGGCGGCTGATTGGACATATGAGTCTCACAGACTTCTCTGCCTCAGATGGCTTTGAATCACAATCCTCAGATCTCAACATTCTCAATAGCTAGGATTACAGGCCTGAGCCACAATGACTCACTTAAGTGTTACTCTTGAGTAAAATATACTTCCATAGAAACATCTAGAAAAATGTTTGACATAAAGTCTGAGTACCCAAGTTGACAAATAAGACTAACCATCACACAGGGCAAGGTCAGGGTTCAATTCTGAAGAGTCTTCTCCTTTGTAGTGTTTCTTCCAGAGGAATCTGTTATACCTTTTTTCAGTGTTACTTCAAAAGAAAGTCAGTGTTTCCACCCTTTGCCTAGAGCATTGTGCAGTTAGAGGTGGTGCTTTATTTTGGTTAATAGTTGTTTGCAGTTCATTTGATAACTTCAGATCCCCTATTTTAAATTTTGCAAGGCCCACCTTCTTTCCTAGGGCAGTCAGTTTTACTGAATAAGACTTAATCCCAGGGCTAGGAATGTGGCTAGAGTGGTAGAGTGCTTGCCTAGCATGTATGAAGCCCTGGGTTCGATTCCTCAGTACCATGTAATCAGAAAAAGCCAGAAGTGGCACTGTGGCTCAAGTGGTAGAGTGCTAGCCTTGAGCAAGATGAAGCTTAGGGACAGTGCCCAGGCCCTGAGTTCAAGCCCCTGGACTGGCAAAAAAAAAAAAAAAAAAAAAAAAAAAAAGAATCCTTCTGTAATCTGCTATGAATAATTTAGCAGTTCCCAAGAACTCTTTACTTTGGCTAACAGTCATGATGTTTCTTTCTCTGCCTTGTCTGAGCTCCTGTGTTAACCTTGCCTCTCTCAGTCAGTTTTTCTCTTTCCTTTCCTTTCTTCCTTTTTGTCTATCCATTAGACAGCTCACTTTTCCCCCTGGCATAGTTCTCTGCAAAGGCTCAAGGAAACTCCTTTGCAGATTTTTGCAGGGTTTTATGCCCCACCCCCCCACATTGTTTCCTTCAAGTTGCCAAAACCATCTTAAACTACTATAATACCTTTTTTTTTTTTTGGTCAGTGAGTCGTTTGGTTTTGTTTTAAATCCAGTTTCATTTGTTCTCTCTCTCTCTCTCTCTCTCTCTCTCTCTCTCTCTCTCTCTCTCTATCTCTCATCACGTTCACCATTTTCTGTTGTCCGATGTTTAGTGACAGTTGTTTTATATATTTTAGTCAGCATCTACTTGTTTCTAAAGTTAGGAGGTCATGTCTATCTCTTGTGCCTTCATGGCTGCAAGCCTAGTTTTCTTTTTCTTTTTAGCTGCTTGTACTCCAGGGTCTTAGTAAGGAAAGATATCTGAACATTTTTCTCAAGTACATAAAAGGTATTAACTATTTGTTAATGATGCTCTTTGATTAGGAAAGCAACTCATACTTTCCTGTGTTAAAGGCTTATATTTCACAATTTTGTCATATCTGAATTGAAAAAATACTTATAGGTAGTTGTGATTTGCCTTCAAGGACCTCTTACTAGAGTTGAAGAAATCATTGTGATGGAATGGGAAAAAAGAACTGTATTTTATTTGTGTGGAATCAGTGTTCTTCTCTTGATAGCATTCAACCATGTCTAGGTTATTGGAATTTTAATTATCCAGGTTTGGTATCCATACATGTTTTCTTGCTCTCTTTTTGTTTCATGCTTTGTATTTCCTTCATTTCTGCTTATATTTCTATTAAGGAGCCTGCTATAGGGGAGAGGAGAGAGTGAACACACATATACATGAGGAATTTGGCTTTTGACTTAGTTTCAGTAATGTTTGGAGATCATCAAACAATATGTCAAAAATCTGGTTTGGAATTTCCATGGCCACAGGAAATACCATTTTTATTTTGGTACCTGTTATTTAGGTGTTTAATTGACTGTTATTGTTTATCTGTCAGTGATAGTGAAGTCCAGCCAAAGTTTGAATAATGTAATTGATGTTATAGTATGAACATGAGCATGCTAGGAGCGAAGGGATAATGGGGAAATAGGTGATTTTCTCTGTTGCCAGGAATCACTGAATTTTGTACTAATTAGCTTTGAAAAATGTAGATCTCTTTGACAGACCAGATGTTTTCCGCATGAGCCATGTGTCTCATCAGAGCCCGTGCCTGTTTCTGCAGGCAATATCCTTAGATTTTTCTCATTGTGTAAACAATGTTCAAAAATATAACTAAACCCCCAAATGTGTTTATCTTTTTGGCTTAATTTCTGGCTTTCTATCCATCCTAAAGTTTCTCTCTAGAGGAATTGCATATTATTATACATAACTCTTTGTATCTAATTTGGGTATAAACACCATCGTGTTTACACTGAACCATGTGAATTGTACTGTTTTTGAGCCTGTAAAATTTTAATACAAACATCGATTTTAGTTTTAACTATATTTGTGCTTTCATTACTAAATTTAGGAGAAATAAGCCTTTCTTCTCTCCATGAATTTGGAATAAGATTTTGATTCTTGGAACACATGAGAGTAGACATTAAAAAAAAAGTCTCTAGTGTTTAGTGTTTGTGTCACTAGGAGTATTGGAGCAAGAAGCATTTAAATATCTGCTATGAAAATTATTCTTTGAGTATAAAATAGACCTACAAGTCTGTTTAATTTATAGAGATAGAACTAAGTTTTACCAAGTATATCATGTGAATGTGGAAATTAGAAAATTAAAAGCATGAAGAAGAAAACTGGTTGCCTGTGGCTCACACCCATAATTTTCGCGACATAGGAGGTTGAGATCTGGGAGAAAAATCCTTCAGACTGAATCTCCAAAACACACCAGGAAAACAGTCTTGGAGATGTGGCTCAATTGGTATACTGTCATCTGAGCAAGGAAGCTGAGCAATTGCAATGCTTTGAATTCAAACTCTGGTACAAAAAAAAACTTGAAAAGCATAAAGAATAAAATTATCACTCATAATGTTTCTGTCTAAAGAAAAAAAGCTTACCATTTGTGTGTTTTTTTAGTTATTCTGTGCTTTTGTATACACTTCGTGATACTCATATACATGCATCATTTATTCTTATATACCTATTTATAATTTCTAGAAATGTCAGATGTTACAGTTATATTTGTAAGATCATTTTTATTTCTTCAGTTGGTGAACCATTACTGTAGTTGCTGCCCACCAGGCTTCTGTGTGGAGTTGATGGAGCAAGTTCCCATTTCATTTCTCTGCTCTGAAAACCCATTTGATGTATTGTTCTTAGATAAGGTGTGAAATGAGAAACTAATAAGAACAAATACCATCCTTGATCTTAGTCAAAAGGCAGAAAGTGATATTTATTTTTTGAAAATAGCATATATTAGTTGTTTAGTAGGAGCATTTCATTGGGACATTTCCACAATTGTAGGCAATGTATTCTAATCAATCTTACCTCCTTTGTCATTCTCTCTTGTCTTTTCCCTTGATTTATTTTTTAAAATTTATTAAGTAGTTGGACAAAGGGATTACAGTTACATTAGTGAGGTTATGAGAACAGTGCTTCTTTTTTTTTTTTTTTTTTTTTTTTTTTTTGCCAGTCCTGGGCCTTGGACTCAGGGCCTGAGCACTGTCCCTGGCTTCTTCCCGTTCAAGGCTAGCACTCTGCCACTTGAGCCACAGCGCCGCTTCTGGCCGTTTTCTGTATATGTGGTGCTGGGGAATCGAACCTAGGGCCTCGTGTATCCGAGGCAGGCACTCTTGCCACTAGGCTATATCCCCAGCCCAGAACAGTGCTTCTTGATCAGTGTTATCCCCTTCCGTCGATCTTCCCCATTTCCCCCCCTTCTGTCTCTACCCTCAGGTTTCATAGTTAATTTTTTTTACATAATATATATGGAATACAATGACTCTATTTGCTCACTGTTTTTTTAAAAGTAACTTTTGAGAGGCAGCTGTGGCTCATGCCAGACTCAGGAGAGAGAGATCTGAGGAGTGTGGTTTGAAGCTAGCCTGGGCAGGAAAGCCTGTGAGACTCCAAAAAGCCAGAAATAGAACTGTCTATTAAGTGGTAGAATGGTAGTCTTGAGCAGAAAAGCTTAAGGACAGCATACAGTCCCTGAGTTCAAGCCCTAGGATTAGCCAAAAAAAATTATGTTCATCTGACATTACAAACATTTTGCTGTTTCATTATTTCGTTGTTTGACATGGGGATCTCATATAGCTTAGGCAGAGTGATAAATTCTTGATTCTCATGCCTTAACCTCAGTGCCTGGATTGCAGTTGTGTGATCATTAGTCATGGTTATATTATAATGTATCTATCAATTACTGGTTATTAGGCATCTATATTAGTTTGTTTTATTTGCTAATATAAGGAACCTTATAAACCAAGAAGCTTGTCTGTCTATATCTATCTATCTATCTATCTATCTATCTATCTATCTATAGTACACCATTTGTTTAATGGCAGTTACTTAGAATAATTGCTTTTGCTAAAGTTCTTTGTTGAAAACTTGTTTATCAGCAAACTGTGAATTCCTAATTAATGGAACAGCTAACAGCAATGCAAATTACCATTTAAGAAGTCATTCATCAGCTTGTCACCAAGCGCTAAGATCAACTCAAAATGAATTAAAGACCTCAATGTCAGACCTGAAACTCTGAAATTATTGCAGGTAAGAGTAGAAGAGACACTAGAATTTATAGGCACAGGCAAGAACTTCCTGAACAGGGTTCCAGGGGCTCAACAGTTGGAGAGAGACTAGACAAATGGGACTATATTAAAATAAAAAGTTTCTGCTAAGACATTTAGCTAAAGACATTGCTACTAAACTAGAAAGATAGCCAACCAATTGGGAAAAGATACTTACCAGCAAGGCAACACAAAGGCTTACTAATATCAATCATATACAGGGAGCTCAAGAAACTAACCCCTTCCAAACCTAATAAACCAATCACTGAAATGGGCAAAGGAACTAAATAGACACTTGTCAGAAGAAATAAAAACAGCAAAGAAATACATGAGGAAATGCTTACCATCCCTGGCCATAAAGGAAATGCAAATAAAAATAACACTGAGATATCCATCTTACCCCAGTAAGAATGGCCTGTATCTAATTTCAAACAACATCAAATGCTGGTGGTTAGGTGGAGAAAGAGGAACCCTACTGCACTGCTGGTGGGAATGTAAACTACTAGTACAACCACTCTGGAAAGCAGTCTGGAGGTTCCTCAAAAACTGAACATAGGCATACCCTGCGACCCAGCCATACCAGGATATGACAGGACACCTGCACCTTCATGTTCATTGCTGTACTGTTCACAATAGCCAAGATATGGTAGCAACCCAGATGCCCCACTACAGATGAATGGATTAAAAAAATGTGGTACCTATATCCAATGGAAATTTACACTACCATTAGAAAGGATAAATGACATTTGCTGCAGAATGGATGGAACTAGAACAAATCATGTTGAGTTAGAGAAGCCAAGAACAGAGAGACAATTGGCTTATGGTCTCTCTGATATGCAGATGTTAGAATTAAAATCCAAAGAGATAGAGCAAAATAAATAAGGTCTCAAGATACCAAAATACAGTAAAAAGAAAAGAGGACACAGAATGAGTGGAAAGTGTGTGAAAATAATAATAATAATAATAATAATAATAATAATAATAATAGCAGCAATAATGTAGCAGAGGGGACCATCAGCTACATCAGACACTGATGAAGTGAACTAAGCAACTCATTGGTAGGAATGGGAAGGAAAGAATGAGAGTGGAAGAGAGAACAGATGTTACCAAACAAAAGGAAAGTAATGTACTTTTCACCCCAAATGGAAGAAATGCTTTTATTAAAGTTCATAGACTTTATAAGCTATGTAGAGTAGAATGATAATTTTCATCATTGTGAAAGTTAAAATGTATACTGTGAAATATATGTAGTAACTTAAACCCAATTAAAAAAAGAAATTGTTCAGTTTGGATGATATATATATATATATATATTTATTATTATTATTTTGCTGGTACTATGGCTTAAATTCAGCCTCTTTCTCTCAGTCTGCTTTTTTTGTACTCTACCACTTGAGCCACACCTCAGCTTGGAACTTTTTGCTAGTTATTTGGAGATGTATGACTCATGAATTGGCTTTGAGCCAAGATCTTCAGATCTCAGCCTCCTGAGTATCTAGGGTTACTGGCATAAGCCACCAGTGCCTTGGCAAAATTGTTATATGTTTTAAAATTTATATTTGTTTACATAATCAGCCCTACTTTATTTTCTTCATATATTGCTCTTTTCTTTTCTTAAAAAATTTCTTTCCTATGTATGAAACTGTAACCTCTCTGTAATTCAGTTTGATAATAAAAAAAATATATATATATAAAAATTCTTTCCTGTGGTGCTGAGGATTGAACCTGTTAGGTTCAGTGTATGTACATTATAAAGGTTTGAGTTTATTTCCTGTTTGTATATTCTTTTTTCTGAGTAACATGTTTTGTTATTATTGAGTCAGCTTTATCTATTTATCCACATATGCTTATGAAACTGTATCAAATAAACACTATCATTTTTGTTATTATAAAATGGCCCTCTGGGTTATTTGTTTCTCAGAAATTTTCATTGTCTTAAAATACTTTACTATATCTTATATTACTGTAGCCATTTCAGCTATTTTATGGCTACTTTTTCTGTGGCATATCATCTTCCATTTGTACTTTTTTTTTTTTTTTTTTGCCAGTCCTGGGCCTTGGACTCAGGGCCTGAGCACTGTCCCTGGCTTCTTTTTGCTCAAGGCTAGCACTCTGCCACTTAAGCAACAGCGCCACTTCTGACCATTTTCTGTATATGTGGTGCTGGGGAATTGAACCTAGGGCTTCATGTATGGGAGGCAAGCTGTCTTGCCACTAGGCCATATCCCCAGCCCCTCCATTTGTACTTTCAATCTCTTTGTATCTTTGAGTCTAGAGTTTATCCTTATAGTCAGGATGTAGTTGGATTATGCCTTTTAAGTTCTTTAGGAGAATTAGTCACCTTTTAATTCGCATGTGTAGTTCATTTACCCCGATGTGTTGACTGGTATGGTTGGATTTTGCTAGTTTTTCATTTCTTATTGTTTCTGTCCTACCTTTACTGCTTTCTTTTGTGCTAAAAATATTTTATAGTATACTATTTAAATTTTTCCGTTGATTTTTTTTTTTTTTTTTTTGGCCAGTCCTGGGGCTTGGACTCAGGGCCTGAGCACTGTCCCTGGCTTCTTCTTGCTCAAGGCTAGCACTCTGCCACTTGAGCCACAGCGCCACTTCTGGCCATTTTCTATATATGTGGTGCTGGGGAATCGAACCCAGGGCCTCATGTATACGAGGCAAGCACTCTTGCCACTAGGCCATATCCCCAGCCCCCGTTGATTTTTTTAAGTGATACATTTGGTTTACTTTCTTTGAGGTTGCTCAAGGTGTTATAAAATGCATCTTACCAGTTTTTTTTTTAGATTCAGAAAAATTTGGTGTGTATGGTAATTTTGTTTTAACCTAGCTGCTTTTTTTCTTTTTTGCCACTACTGTTATGTATATAAGTTCAGTAGTACAATGTAATCATTGCTTTAAAAATCTTATTTTTAAAAGACATTAACAAAATAAAATGTTCTTAAATACTTTATGTTTAGCATATCTATATATCTATATCTACACATCTATCTATTCTGTCTTCTATGTGTCTGTCTACCCATCTGTCTTATGCTCTTCATTTTTTTTTCCCTCCTGTGAATTTTCTACATGTTATAATTTCCTTCCAGGCTTCCTTTGGCCTTTCTTTCTTTTTCTTTTTCTTTTTTCTTTTTATTTTTATTGTAAAGGTGATGTACAGAGGGGTTACAGTTACATGACTCAGGTATTGAGTAGATTTCTTTTTGAGCAGTGTCACCTCTCCATTGGTGTTTCTTAAAGGCAGATAGGTGAGCAAGGAATTCTCTCTTTGCTAACTCAGTATTTTCTTTTATAATTTCAAGAATAATCATCAGGCTGGGCACTGGTGGCTCACATCTGTAATCCTAGCTACTCAGAAGGCTGAGATCTGAGGATTGTGATTAGAAGCCAGCACAGGCAGCAAAGTTTGTGAGACTCTTATCTCCAATTAACCACCAGGAAACCAGAAGTGACTCTGTGACTCAAAGTGGTAGAGCACTACCCTTGAGCAAAAAAGCTAATAAACAATGCCCGGGCCCTGAGTTCAAACCCCCAAAATGACCCCCCCCACCCCCAAAAAAGGGAAAAAAAGAATAATCATCAACAATCAGATTTTGGGCTGAAACAAATGAGTCACTAAGCTTTCTTCTCTTTTGCAAGTAGATTTGTACATGGGTTAGGGAGTACATTGATAATTCAGTTTCCAAGTTTGCCTGATTGCTTTTCTTCCCTTTCCTTCCTTACTCTCTTCCCGCCCCTTTCTTTCCTCCTTCCCTTGCCCTTCTTCTCTCCATCCTACCTCTCTCTTCCTCCTCTTTCTCCCCCTATTCTTTCCGTTGGCTCCTTTTCCTCTCTCCCTCACCCTCCCCTCCTTCCCTCTTTCTTGCCCTCTCCCTTCTTCTCCTTCCTTCCCTCCCTCCTCTTCCTCTCTGTCCCTCTCCCATCTTCTTCTCCCTCCAGTTTCCCCCTTCCCCTCTGTGCTTCTCTCCTCTGCCCCCTCTTCTCTGTCTCCCTCCCTCCCTCCTCTTTCCTCTTGGTTACTATGTAGTCTAGGTGAACCTCAAACTTACTTTGTAGCCTAGATTGGCATTTAACTCATGTTCTCCTGACTTGGCTTGAATGCTGGGGTTATAGGTGTGTACCACTGTGCCTGGTTGCACTTTTACTTTATGCCAAATTTTGTTAAACCTCCTCTATGTGTACCTTCTTGTTAGTGAGGGGCAATTGGAGGTGTCCTCACATGTGTGCATAGTTTCTTAGCTATAGATTTCCAGAGAGCTTAACAGGTCTTTCTGTATGAATGTCTCTTATTTTTATGAACTTTCCTGTTAAATTCCACTTGGTTCTTTAGTCTCTCTCTTGTCTCAACATATGCTGTCACATGTTTCATGTTTGCTTTTTAAATGAGTTTTGCTACTTTTACTACCAGTATCATTGATATATATGTGTCTCTCCCACCCCTTGCTCTCCCAGTCATTGTTGTCTGTTGTTTTTCTGGATTAGCTATTACCAATAACTAGCAGCAAGGGGATTATTTTTATTTTTGCCGGTCCTGGGCCTTGAACTCAGGACCTGGGCACTGTCCCTGAGCCTGTCTGTGCTCATGGCTAGCACTGTACCATTTGAGCCACGGTGCCATGTCTGTGCTTTTCTGTTTTGTGGTACTGAGAAATTGAACCCAGGGCTTCGTGTATGCTAGGCAAGCATTCTACCACTAAGCCACATTCCCAGCCCACAGGAGAATTCTTAGAGAGAGATGGTGGTGGAGGATGATGGCAGTACCTCTAGGCAAGAATACTATAGAGTCGAGCAGGTTTTCATGAACAAACATTTCTTGACTTACTCTCCATTGGTCAGTTTTCAGAACCTTGGAAATGGTTGTTTGGATAGGATTTTGCTTTCTTTTAGGCTGGGGGATGGTGTAAGGAAACTGGGTCATGAGGTTATTAGGATAAAGAAAGGGCAGAAAGTGAACTCAATAGACCAACAGGCTTTATTTGGGAATGAAGCCTGGGAATGGTGACCAGGTGTCCTTCAGCATGGCTGAAGGGGAAATGGTATGCTTCCCTTACAATTAGGGCTCTTTAAGTATTAGTAACTTCAATTAAGTATTGAAGTTGGAGAGTGAGCAGATGAAAGTCAGAAGAGATAGAGATGAAGTTGGTGAGAAGTTTCAAGGTCTCATCACCCTCCATGTTGGTCAGGGGTGTCAGCATCAGATGTGGCTTTGGTTTCAGGCTTTCTTCTAAGACCACTGGTACATTGTCTCAAGGGGAAAGGGAGGGATGGTTCAGCGGGGTCAGCAGCAAGGACAGTTCTAAGATATGGCTGTTGGGGGTGGGGGGAAGTAGGTGCTTTAGGTTAAGTCATTTTCCATCAGGTGTGGGTTTAAAATATTTGCCAGGCTCTTCTCTCTGCCATATATCATTTTATAGTAAGAATTTTTTGACATTTAGATTATTTTTTTGCATTCATTATATAAAATTTTAAATAATATAACTATATAATTTTTTCATATTCTGGATTTTTTACATTCTTGGGGGAAAATCCTTTTTTGGTTCATACTTTATAGTCTTTTAATGTAATTTTGTTAATTTTTATGTTAATTTTATGTTAATTTTTAATAACGAGGCTCTTCCATTGATATTTTAAAATAAAAATGAAATACTAGATTTGTCTTAATCTATAGTGAAAATTTATGTAAAAGTTTTTCTGAGTCACACATCTATGATTCTGAGAATCACTAAGTTCAGCTAATGGTGATCAATTCCTCCTGTAGACATTATCCTGCACTGAAAACTCTGGAACACCTAGAGCATACTTATCTGCCTCAAGTAAGCCACTATCGATTCTGCAAGGTGATGTTGGACAATATCCCCAAGCTACGGGAAGAAATAAAGGATGTTTCTATGTCTGATCTCAAAGACTTCCTGGAGAGCATCCGCAAGCATTCAGACAAAATTGGAGAGACTGCAATGAAGCAAGTAGGTCTTGGGTTTATGATAGGTTGGCCAGTGGCTTTGCAAATACTCAGTTAAATACAGACCTCTCCTTGCCAAGTATCTTAATTGTTTCTTATTATTTGAGGGAAGTTCTTCATCTTTATGGGAAGACTTAATTTGATTTTTTAAAAATCCTAACAGAGCAATGAACTACTATTAACTAGTATATTATTTTGCTCTGTGATGTTTCATAAATACTGACCAGTTGTGATGATTTATATTGGAGGCTGAAGGAAATTTAACTCAAAAATTAATATTTTCCTTGACTTGGGATTTTTATCTATGATTTTGAAGCTTGAAGTATTTTAATGTTTTCATTCTACTTACTGAGTTCAATTATGTTGCATGTGCCTTTGTTGTATGATTATTTACTACGTAAGTATAATGTCTTGTTTATACATGAATACTTCTGATATTAACAGGTGACAATGACTAAAAGTCACTTGGGACCTGCTGTGAATTAGGATCACAGATAGAGACTTCTTTATAAATTATACGTTAAGAAATGTATTAGAAATACTTAGTTTTGTTCTTGTTAGGTTTGTTTGTTGAAGTCACTAAAGCCACAAGGAATGTTTGGCTTTCTTTTTCATCATGAATAAAAGGCCAATAATGATTTGGAATAGTATTTTATCTTTTGAAATTTAAGTCATATTGGTTTTATTAAGAAATTTCAAGGTACCTGATGATGTAGCTTATAACAATAAATAGGCAATTTGGCATATGAGGAGTGCTTTTGGTGTTTATAAACACCAATGTTCTTGAATAGGTGATTTGTAGTTCTTATCATTCTGTGAGGAATGAAGCAATAAATTGTATTTGGAGTCATGTTTTAGTTTTCAACTAGCCCAGATCATTGTAGTTCAGATATCTGATCCTGCAAAAGAGATTTGCCAAATATCTGTTTCTAATGCAATGGAGATATTTTTCCCTCTTTTAAAGTGTTAAGTTTAAAAGTAGTTGATGAGGATACAAGAGGATCATCAACAATAGAAGCTACGGTTTCACATGGCATGTTGAAAGTAATTACAACAGTGATATAACAGTCGTTTCCATAACATGGAGTTCATTTCACTTAGCATCATCTTATGTATTCATAGGGGCATAGCTATTGGGCTCTTGTGATCCTCTGCTGTGACTAGCCTAAACCTGTGCTAATTATTCCCTATGAGGGAGACCATAGAGTCCATGTTTCTTTGGGTCTGGCTCACTTCACTTAGTATAATTTTTTCCAAGTCCTTCCATTTCCTTACGAATGGGGCAATGTCATTCTTTCTGATAGAGGCATAAAATTCCATTGTGTATATGTACCACATTTTCCTGATCCATTCGTCTACTGAGGGGCATCTGGGTTGGTTCCATATTTTAGCTATGACAAATTGTGCTGCGATAAACATTGTTGTGCTGGTGGCTTTAGTGTGTTCTTTTTTGTGGTCTTTTGGGTAGATGCCCAAAAGTGAGGCTGCTGGGTCATAGGGGAGTTCTATGTTTAGCCTTCTGAGGAATCTCCATACCGCTTTCCAGAGTGGCTGAACAAGTTTACATTCCCACCAACAATGAAGTAGGGTTCCCTTTTGGCCACATCCCCTCCAACATTTATTATTGTTAGTTTTCTTGATAAAGGACATTCTTACTGGGGTGAGATGTTGATGATCCTATTGTATCCCCTTCCTGTGGTTGTACCTGCACTATCACTGTATCTTATCTGAGCACATTGGAAACTGTGTATACTGGTATTAGAACTAGGAAAGTGAAAGGGAATACCACAATTGAGAGACACAGGATAAAAAGACAAATGACTACAAAAGCAATACTTGAAAAACTGTTTGGTGTAAACCAACTGAACAACTCATGGGGGGAGAGGGAGAAGGTGAGGGGGGGAGGGGGAATGAGTGAGGAGGTAACAGTACAAGAAATGTATCCAATGCCTAACATATGAAACTGTAACCTCTCTGTACATCAGTTTGACAATAAAAAATAAAAAAGACACCCCCCACTTGGGGCTGGAAGTTAAAAAAAAGTAGTTGATGAAAACCTGACAGAAATAATCATAGCATGTTATTTTTTACAGTAAAGAAATAAAAGGGGTTGGAGGTGTGGCTCAGTTGGTAGAACACTAGTCAGTGGGTGGAAGTAGCCGATTCTGAGTTCCAATCCTGGTCTTGGGCCTAAAGCAAAAGTATTGAGAGTATAGTGGAATCCTATAAACACCATAGTATTTTCTGAGCTGGTAATGTAGCTCACAGATAGATCACTTGCCTTGCATACATGAGGTTCTGTGTTTGAACCCAACACTGTGTATATATGTGTAGTCTAGGAGACTCATTTCAAAAAGAAAGAGCAGGGTTATATGACACATATACATGTGTTAGACAGACAGCTACACGTTATAAACTTTGCATTCTTGTATACAGGGAGAAAGGTATCCTACAAGACAAACCTTTACTGTTGTGAGTCATTTATTTTTATTTTTTATTTTTGGTACCAGTTTTGGGCCTTGAACAGATGGCTTGTCCCTGAGCTCTTTTGCTCAACGCTAACTAACACTCACTCCACTCCAGGCTGAGTTCATGCCCTCATATTAGCATGCACGATGGGCACACACATATATGTAGTCTTCTGTAGTATCTGGAAAGTAAGGGTAATATGAGACAACTCCGTGTTTTGTATATAGCAGGTGTTTAATTATGTGTGTGTATGTATTTTAAATTCATAGATGTTAGGTAAAGGAGTGGAGATGCTTTGTTTTTCATTTATATAAACCTCAAATGATATTTCTGATTTGTGAGCTTTTTTCCCCCCACAATGGTAATTTAGGGACTTAGATTCCTTTATGTTGCTCCGCCATCTTTATGATAGCTTCCAAGAATATACTCTTGAAGCCTGGTGCCAGTTGGCTCACACCAGTAATCCTAGCTATTGAAGAGGTTGAGATCTAAGGATTGAGGTTTGAAGCCAACCTGGGCATGAAAATCTATCAGACTCTTAATTCCAATTAGCCACCAGGAAACCAGAAGTGGCTCTGTGGCTCAAAGTGGTGAGCAAATAAGCTCAGGGACAGTGCCTAGACCCTGAATTCAAGCCCCACAACTGATCCAAAAAAAGAAAAAAAAAAAAAAGAAAATATACTTGAAAGGGAAAGACCAAAGAGTATTGCATATGAGATTTTTTTTTTAGGGGTAGATATGGAGACCACACATTATTACTTGCATCTGCATTTTATTGGTCAAAACTAAGTTACATAACTTCATTTACCCTATAAGACAGCTAGAAAATGTAATGTTAAACTGTCTCAAAAATGAGAACATAAGTTTGGCAAGTAGTAGCTAGTCTCTCACAACCCCTGGTCATTAACTCTATCTTCCCAATCCATTCAAGCATAGAACACACTTCCCACCTTTTCTAAGGGTGGAAGCTCATCTTGTTAGGACATCCATCTTAAAGAGTGGTATCTCCAGGGATGATCAGCTCTGTGCATCAGATTCAAGTGTGGCTATCCATGGGCTGCTGACCACTCAACTAAAATTATAAATTATCTGCACTGGTGTCATCTTACCCTCATCCATATACAGTGAAGAAGCTATAACAGACTACAACAGAAATCTCTGTTTAGAAAAAAGACAAGCAGGGCTGGGAATGTGGCTTAGCGGTAGAGTGCTTGCCTAGAATGCATGAATCCTGGATTCGATTCTTCAGCACCACATTAACTGAAAAAGCTGGAAGTGGTGCTGTGGCTCAAGAGGTAGAGTGCTAGCCTTGAGCAAAAAGAAGCCAGGGACAGTGCTCAGACCCTGAGTCCAAGCCCCAGGACTGGCAAAAAAAAAAAAGAAAGGAACAACTTTAAGGCAGATAGGACGTCCTATCCCCTGTTTTTAATCCTACCCGGTCTTCTAAAATACTGTGCCTATCTCATTTTATAATGCTCACCTTTTAACTCGAAGTGATTTTTTAAAAAAAATCTGAAATAACTTCTTTGTTTATTATCTCCTGTTTTCTAGTTTTTATTTTGAAATTGATTTCAAGTCACTTCTTATGGAGTTGATTTGTATAGGAGGGAGTCTATATTTCTTATTTTTATTAGTTTGCCTTAGGCTTTATGGAGCTAAATAACATTTGTAATGTAAACATTCTTGTATCATTTATTTCTGTGATGCCTTTTTAAAGAGAAGGATTTATTTACGTTGAAAATTCTACATTGTCTATTCCAAGTTCTACAGGTTATGTAACTGATGTTAAGGAAAGGCACTAGTAGCCTGGACAATAAATTGTCATGGGCATTCTTCTTCCAGTAATTGACCTTGGGTGAGATTAGTAGCCACTATTATTATTTTATCTCTTGACCTTTTTAGTTAGGTGTTAAGAAAAATGAGCTCTTTTATTTATTGTATAGGGCATCCATCTTTTGATTTAGTTCGGGCATACTATTACCACCTGAGTTCACAGTCTATGTAATGACCACCATGTAAAGCCACATTGCTTTGGAAGTAGCTTGTGTGCAGGACAACAAGCACAATGTACACAGAATGGCCTCTGGCATTAAAGAAGAGCCTGATGTTCCTGGATTTCCTTGGTGTTCTCATTTCTTTTTGATTTTGATGCTATCTAGTTGTCTAGTTTTTGATCCTTGGTCTTTTTGTCTTACTGTTGGCCTGGAAGTAAGGTGATGGAATGTGAGTGTTTTACAGGTGTTTGCAGTAGATAGAAGTTGGAAGCTTTTGTGTACATAATTATTTGTTTCTTATTTTTAGGTGTACAAAAGTTTTAATTCATTGAACCAGTTTATGGATACAGTGCATTCTTGATAAATGTTGCCCCTTTCATCATTCTCCCTTTTTGCTTCCAACTCCACTTACCCCATCAATTTTCCTAGTTCCATCTTCACACATATACATTGAATATTATGACTGCATTCTCCCTTCTCTCTTTGCTTTGTTCATCTACCCACTTTCTCTTGACCTCACCCTTTCCTAACACATCAAGTTCTGGCTTTTGTGATAATCATTTTGTTAGTCTGAGGTTAGTTGGGTCAAAGCAGTTAAACCACTGGAATTCTCTGCTGCATAAACTATACTTTAGTAAATATGATTGTGTATATTTGCATATGACCCTGTATATGTTTATGTATATATTTATCTGACTTCACACATTAGAGGAAACATGTATTCTTTGTCTCTTAGGGACTGATTTACTTCACAACATAATTTTTTCCAGGTCCATCTATTTCTCTGAAAATGATGTAATATTCTTTTGGATGGAATAGTAAAGTTCCATATGTGTACATGTGGGTGTATGAGTTTGTATGTATCATGTTCCCTTGATCCATTTGTCCATTGAAGGGCATCTAGATTGTTTCCATAACTTGTCTATGAATAGTGCAGCAATACATATGTTGTGCAAATGGCTTTAGTAATCTTTGGAATAAATGCATCACTGAATCCTTGGATAGTTCTGTTTATTTTATTTTTTTTAGGAATCTCCAAACTGCTTTCCACAGTGGTTGTACCAGTTTACATTCCTACCAACAGTGTATTATTTGTTTTGACTAAACAGCAGATGCCAATTTGATAGAATTTTCTTTTATTAAGTTTTAATAGAAAATTGCATATGAATTCTTAATATAGTTTAAGAACAGGACTTTGTGTTATGATCATCTTGAAATAGACTTACTTAGAAATTTTAGACATAGGGTAGTTATAATATGTATCCAATTGTTTAAATGTCTATTCAAATACCTACATATGTACATTTATAGATGCACATACCAAATTGTAGTGAACTTGAAATTCTTTAGAAAATACTCTTTTTTACTAGTACTTGGCTTGTACTCAAGAGCCAATAATAAAAATACTGTGGTTCCCAGAACAAACAAAAAGATGCATAGAATAGAAAATAATAGGACTAACATATATATGTGTGTGTGTTTATATACATATGAATATAATAAGTGATAAAGGTGTTATCATGCAAGAGGTGCAGATGAATGAGCATCATATCACACCACACAGGAGCAAAATGAGTTTCTCCTTAGTAAACCTTGTAAATAGAAAGGCCATCACAGTGGGTGGTGACATGCTTTTCTTGTTATTCTGTAGAAGGATCTGTTAAGCTCTAGTTCATTATATGGAGATGCCTCAGGAAAAGAATGCCTGCATTGAAAAGACAGTGTGCTCTTTCTTTTCTTTTCTTTTTTTTTGGTGCCACTACTGGGACTTGAACTCAGAGCCTGGGTGCTGTCCCTTAGCTTTTTCACTTAAGGCTGGTACTTTACCAGTTGACTGACAGCTCTAATTTTGATATTTTGCTGGACTTTCCTGGCTTCAAACAAACAGTGATCCTTGTGTCTCAGCTTCCTTAGTAGCTGGAATTATAGGCTTGAGTCACTGGCGCCCAGCTCAGTGTGTGCTCTTGACTCCTTTGGTGGCAAAATGTATGTTACACTGTCCTACTTCTGCCCCCACTGCAGGCTCCACATTCATACCAAACCAAGTGAAGTGAGTGGTCCCTGTGTTGTTGACAGGTAAGTGGAGAAAGAAGAAATTATAACAGTGAGGACAACTAGTGCTGATAGGCTGCCTTCACGTAATTTGTAGAGCCAAAAGCCTTGTGATGAATTCATTGGAAATTTAGCTTTCTCTTAATTTAAAAATAGACAAACATGACCTGCATTATGAAGTTTTCTTGGGTTGTTTGTATGACAACTCCCCTTCACTATAATATTCCTGGGGTTTCCTACTGCCTCAAATATCTTGAATAAATGTACCACAATGATGGTGAAAATGAGATTCCATTTACTAAAGTTATTTTTGACTTTGACCTTGGAACTAATGCTTTAGCCCTAAGGTATGACACTGAGGTGAATTTATCTTTACATAGATCAGATGCTACCTATATATGTTTTTGTTATGTAGTCTAACCTTTAAAATATTTCAGAATATGAAAATGGTTATTCAGAATGTTCCTTAAACATAATACATAAGCCCAGTCTAAATGCTGTTACACAGAACACACTGGGGGCCCAGAACAACCATAGGTCATTATCAGATATAGTAGATTTGGTCATGCACAGTGAGTCTGCCTTTTCAAAAGATGTATGGGAAAAATGTGTGGGTTTTCTTTTTTTGTTTGTTTGTTTTTTGGGGCTGGTCTTGGGCCTTGGACTCAGGGTCTGAGCACTATCCCGGGCTTCTTTTTGCTCAAGGCTAGCACTCTGCCACTTGAGCCACAGTGCTACTTCTGGCCATTTTCTGTATTATGTGGTGCTGGAGAATTGAACCAAGGGCTTCATGTATACGAGGCAAGCACTCTTGCCACTAGGCCATATTCCCAGCCGAAAAATGTATTTTTAAAAATTAACATTGGAATAAACTGTCAAGATTTGTTTCCTTAGTAGTTACCTTTTACATGTCTAAAAAAGTTAGTTTTCTCGTGTGTTTGTAAAGTTACTATCTTCTTTTGCTTGGATATGGTGTTTTCTCAAGTCAAACATTATAGCTATGTGATAGAAATATTAAATAGACTTAACTCTTACTTCCCACCTCTTTTCATGGTTAGTTTTTAAAATTTCCCTTTTCTTCTGCTTCTTTTGGGTTTCTTTTATTTTTTTTTCCTGTTCTCTTCTCCTCCTTTCTTTTCCCTCTTATTTCTAGAAATCCTACTTTGTAAGATATGAAGTTTCAGTTTCTTCCTGAGTATGCTTTCATGTTGGCTACTCCAATTGGGAACATTTATTTTTTTTTTTTTTTTTTTTTTGGCCAGTCCTGGGCCTTGCACTCAGGGCCTGAGCACTGTCCCTGGCTTCTTCCCGCTCAAGGCTAGCACTCTGACACTTGAGCCACAGCGCCACTTCTGGCCGTTTTCTGTATATGTGGTGCTGGGGAATCGAACCTAGGGCCTCGTGTATCCGAGGCAGGCACTCTTGCCACTAGGCTATATCCCCAGCCCTGGGAACATTTATTTTTTAAGACCACCCATAATATAAAGTTTTAAAGGTATAATAAAGTCTGTATCAATTTATACATATGTTCTTGCATAGATACATAGGAACATGTACACATATATTCAAAAGTATGGAGGGCATTGGGTGATTATGATCATACATACATGATAAGTGTGAAAATGGCTGGCATAAGTAACTTATTATTTAGTGTAATTATTATATGCTTATTAAAAAGAAAGAAAATAGCAAATTTTGGAATCAAGAAAGCAATAGCAAGACTTGGAACTCAACAAATGGACTAGATAGATTAATATAGGCTTTAGTTTCCTGCTTTCTTATTAATGGTAACATAATATACAACAGACTCTTAATAAACATGACATCTTAACCTTTTTTTTTTTTTGGCCAGTCCTGGGCCTTGGACTCAGGGCCTGAGCACTGTCCCTGGCTTCTTCCCGCTCAAGGCTAGCACTCTGCCACTTGAGCCACAGCGCCGCTTCTGGCCGTTTTCTGTATATGTGGTGCTGGGGAATCGAACCTAGGGCCTCGTGTATCCGAGGCAGGCACTCTTGCCACTAGGCTATATCCCCAGCCCCCATCTTAAACTTTTTGTTTTGTGTGTTATTTTCAGTGTTTATCTGGGGTCTTGGTAGTTTGGCACCAACTATTTGCCTTTTCATTATCTCATTAGGGAATGTATTAGCCAAACTTACTTAGGAAAGTATTGTGGAAGGGGAAGTTTTTTTTTTTTTTTAAATTATTTCTGTTTTAGTTTAACCCCAAAAGATTTCTCTTATTATTTTCAGGTTTTGGTGTTAAGAATTGTAGCTTAAAGCAAGACAACAACACCAACAAAAACAAGCTATATTTTCAGTGAAGTCTTTAAATGCCAGTGAGAAATCAATGCTAGGTCTCTTTGAATAGGCAATTGAGACCATAGAAAATAGTAAGACTTACATTGATTGTTTTTGTTGCTGGAGATGTGATTTTTGGGCTCTCAAGCCTTTCTACAGTCTAGAGATGATGCCTGTTTCCTGTTTACTAGATTGAGGTGTGCAACTTGCTTCTCATCTTCGGGTATGCTGATACATCTTGCTATGAAGAATTCACTTTATTGGTAGGCTGTAGTTTCTTTCAGTGCCCCTAGATCTCTGCCACGTGTTTAGAATATTATGAAGCTCAGCTTGAGTCTTGGATCTACAGTGTTCTTGGAACCCCACGGTGTGCTTCTGACCTGGGTGATAACTCTTAATAGCCCTGAAGAAACCCAGTTGAGAATTCCAAGGCCTGTTCTGCTCTCAGCACGTGTTATAATCTTGTCTTCTCCCAGATGTTTTCTTTGCTGAGCTTGAAAACACCATCAAAATAATGGTAAGGGAACTGATATGTGAGGAAATAAAAATAAAGGGGAAAAAAGAAATATTCAGCATATTCAGAAAAGCTAGAGCTAGAGGATCATATACAAGAGAGGAGTCTTGCTAAGTTGTATTTTCTCTTTTAAATCTTTGTAAATTTTATCAGCTATCTCTAATATATTAAAATTATGTCCAACTTTTTATATATACATGATTTAAAAAAGATTCATGAACTTACTAACAATGACTACAGAGTATTCTATCATCTTCCAAGATTCCTTTTGCTACCCTTTGAAGTCAAATCTTCCCTCCATCCATAAATTCCCCTCCCCCTACAACCATTGATTTTCCCTTCTTATTTTTCATTTTCTGAGTGATCTTGTAAGTTGGATAATATGGGGTAATGAAACTGTTTAGTATCTTCATTATGGTGAGGGCTATACAACTCTACTCCCTTGTTGAAACTTATGGAACTGTATATTCACATTAAGTTTTATGACATTTAAAATATTTTCACCAGCTTACATTTCTGTTACTAAAGGGCAATGCTCGAATATGAAGATTTATGACTATTTTACCTTTCTTGCTTGAAGTCTTTTCAAGGATTTATTTAGAAGTGGTATATTCATATGGGGAAGAAACACTTAACCATTAAAAAAACAAAATGAAAGAAACATGTCCGGTCAGGTGCCTGTGACTCACTCCTGTAATCTTAGCTACTCAGGAGGCTGAGATCTGAGGCTCACCATTCAAAGCCAGCTCAGGCAGGAAAGTTCATGAGACTCATCTTCAATTAACCAGCAAAAAGATGGAAGTGGAAGTTTGGCTTAAGTTGTAGAGTGTTAACCAACTCAGTGATAAAGCTAAGGAACATTCATATGCGCACACATACACACTCAAAGTCATGTTCAGACAATAACCATATAGCATTTTCAAGATACCTTACATAGATTTTATTCTTCTATCCTAATGGAGTTTGGTTTATTCTTTCCTTTGATAAGCATAAAGAGTAACAGATGTAGGTGGAATCACATTATCCACATAATGAGGGCTATAAGAACTTTAATTCTTTTTGGGGTATTCATTTGTTAAGAACATGGTTTATGTTTTTTTTAAACCCCCTTTGTTTAGGATATCTCCAGAGAAATGAATTTCTAACTTAAACAGAAAACTTTAATTTTTTGTAGTTGAAAAGTGACAGATGGCCACTTAAATCGTTTTTTTTTTTGTTTTGTTTTGTTTTTTCCCTTGGTCTGTGTGATCTTTAGGGTTGGAGATGTTGAGTCAGATTGGATGGATTCTTTCTTTTTTTTTTTTTTTTTTTTTGCTAGTCCTGGGCCTTGGACTCAGGGCCTGAGCACTGTCCCTGGCTTCTTTTTGCTCAAGGCTAGCACTCTGCCACTTGAGTCACAGCGCCACTTCTGGCCATTTTCTGTATATGTGGTGCTGGGAAATTGAACCCAGGGCTTCATGTATACGAGGTAAGCGCTCTTGCCACTAGGCTATATCCCCAGCCCCTATTTTTGTTCTTCACTAGAAGATGAATTGATAAAGACTGTACTTATATTGTTAAGTACATCTTAAGAAAGGCAAGTGCTCAGGTATTTAGATTTGGATTTTTCACCCATAGATGATTCTTTTTTTGTAAGATGGCAACCAAACAAGGCATTCTCAAGTTTGTACTTTGGGCTGCAAATTTTCAAGTGGCCATATTTTATTTGTTTTGGATGCTTGCAAAAAATTGTTTTGTTAGTAAGTTTAGGCTCTTTTACCTTCCTTCATACTTTTCTGATTGCATACGTACACTAAATTTAGAACAGCTTTTAGGTATTACGGTTGTGCGCATGTGTGTATACATGCAGAGATGAAAATTCTCTTCAGATTAGGTTGTAGTACTGTGTGTGTGTGGTGTAAGTGTGTAAGAGAGAGAGGAGAGAATGAGATTTTGTGTGTTTGTTTGAATTCAGTACTCAGCTAAACCTTTGAGGCTTTGATTTATTATTTTTATGTATTTGAAAGTTTTTGAAAATTGGAAAAATATTTCAGAAATCCAAGTGGCCAGTTATAGATGATCACTTTCAGTACTAGTGAGAACTTAAAGAGATTAGGAGGAAAGTAGGGAATTGGAGAGCCTTTCTCTTTTATAACAGTCTTGGAATGCTGATGGTTAAGATATATTCTGTGCTGTGGCCGTAAGGAAAGTGAACTTTAACTTGCAAGTGGCTTAACTTCAGAATACTAGATGTCAAAAGGAATCTGTAGTTGGTGTTTGGAAGAGGGGAGCTTGTAGCTAGAGGAGCTTCAGGAAATATGGACCTAAAGATGATAATCATTTACTGATAGTTTTTAGAAAACATACATCGAATTGGTCTCTCTCTCTCTCTCTCTCTCTCTCTCTCTCTCTCTCCCTACAGAATGTAGCACATTGTCTTGTAAAAAATAGGAATTCAGGAAATTTTTTTTTTTTTTGGCCAGTCCTGGGCCTTGGACTCAGGGCCTGAGCACTGTCCCTGGCTTCTTCCCGCTCAAGGCTAGCACTCTGCCACTTGAGCCACAGCGCCGCTTCTGGCCGTTTTCTGTATATGTGGTGCTGGGGAATCGAACCTAGGGCCTCGTGTATCCGAGGCAGGCACTCTTGCCACTAGGCTATATCCCCAGCCCCTCCAGGAAATTTTTTTTATTAATGCTTTCAGTATGTATGTATGTATTTTATGCTTGTACTGAGGCTTAAACTCAGAGCATTGTCCCTTAGCTTTTTCTAAGATTAGCTTCTTTTTTTTTTTTTTTTTCAAATTTTTATTATCAAACTGATGTACAGAAAGGTTACAGTTTCATATGTTAGGCACTGGATACATTTCTTGTACAGTTTGTTACCTTGTCCCTCATACCCCCCTCCCTCCTCCCCATTTCCCCCCCCCCCCCCCACGGAGGTGTTCAGTTCACTTACACCAAACAGTTTTGCAAGTATTGCTTTTGTAGTTGTTTGTCTTTTTTTACCCTGTGTCTCTCAAATTTGATATTCCCTTTCAATTTCCTACTTCCAATACCAGTATACACGGTTTCCAATATACTCAGATAAGATTACAGAGATAGTGTAGGTACAACCACAGGAAGGTGATACAAGAACATCATCAATAATAGAAGCTACAGATACACATAGGACTTTGAAAGTAGTTACAACTGTTTCCATAACATGGAGTTCATTTCACTTAGCATCATCTTATGTGTTCATAAGGGTGTAGCTATTGGGCCTTGTGATGCTCTGCTATGACTTGCCTAAACCTGTACTAATTATTCCCAATAAGGGAGACCATAGAGTCCATGTTTCTTTGGGTCTGGCTCACTTCACTTAGTATAATTTTTTTCCAAGTCCTTCCATTTCCTTACAAATGGGACAATGTCATTAAGATTAGCTTCTTAATATTAGACATATTATTATTGGTTGTTTAACAAATCATCTCCAAACTTTCTGGCTTAGTAATTGATTTCTATTTCTTGTGATTTTGTAGATTAGCACTATAAGGCTGGGTGCAGCTAGATAGTTTATCTGTTGACTTCAGCTGGAATTACTCCAGTTAGTGGCTGGTACTAGGTCGCCAGATGTTTGATAGGCTGCCCTGATTCCTTACTTGGCTTCTCTCCTGCCAGTTGGCTAGCCTGTGCTTCATTGGATTGGAGTGGTCTCATTGAGAGAACTTAAACTTCCAGGTTCCTTTTGGCCTATGCTGTAGAAGTTGACAATTTCATCCATTTTTTAAAGCCCAAATAAGTTACAAGCCCAATCCATACTGAAGAAGATGGAGAAATCAATGTTTTTTGTTGTTGTTAGGAGAAGTAGCAGTGCTCACAATGCAAATGGTCACAGCACAGGACTGTGATATCCAGTGGTGACCACTGTTACAGTATTTGGTCACATACTTGGAAGAGGATACATTTTACTCCCATTTTTGGTTATTTGCATATAGTAGCATTGTTAATTTTATACACCAACCCGAGAAATATTTGAGGAATATTGTTTTTTTTTTTTTTGCCAGTCCTGGGGCTTGAACTCAGGGCCTCAGCACTGTCCCTGGCTTCTTTTTTGCTCAAGTCTAGCACTCTACCTCTTGAGCCACAGCACCACTTCCGGCTTTTCCTGTTTATGTGGTGCTGAGGAATGGAACTCAGGGCTTCATGCATACAAGGCAAGCATTCTACCACTAAGCCCTACTCCCAGCCTACTTGAGGAATATTTAAAACCATTTGTTCATTTTTTACAAGTCTACTGTAATTGGACAATCTTACCTTTTTTTTTTTTAATGCTGGTACTTTGACTTGAACTCGGGGATTTGTGCTGTTGCTTGGCTTGCTTGCTTATGGCCAGTGCTTTACCACATGAGCCTGGCTTTTTACCAGTTAGTTGGAGATTGAGTTCTATAGACTTTTTTCACTGGACTGGCTTCAAACTGAGATCCTCTGATCTAAGCCTCTTGGAATAGCTAGGATTATAGGTTTAAGACACAAGTGCCCAGAAATTTTACCTAATTTTAATTAACTATGCACATATAATTGAAAATACATTAGAGGAAGCTGAAAGGAAATTACCAAATGTATTGCTATAAAGCATTCTGCACTAGTAGACAGTATAGGGTAGCTTGAATTTCATATGTGATGCATGAATATGTATGGATAAATGTGTTGATGTAATTCTTTAAATCAAACCTTAGTAAAGCATAGCTAAAATGAAAAAGAAATATAAATGCTGGTGGATTTTTTTTGGGTAACCTTGGAGGTAAGACATAGTACTCCTTGGAGATATCAGTAACTAATATGGATTAGAGTTGGTACTGATGTGTCTGTCCACATTGACAGATATGATTCAGTATGATACTCTTAATACTGGACTGAGCCTTAGAGTCCTTCTCAAAGCAACATTCTAGACTAGCTTTCACAAACAAATCATAAGCAGCACATTAGATAAAATCCACTTGTTTTGCTGGTTAGGAAAGACTAATTTTACGTTCTCAAGAGGTAGGCTGTTCATGTATTTTAGAGTAGATATTTTACAAGTGTGTGTGTTTAGGTGCATGTGTATGGACAGTTTATATGAAGGAGTTGGGCAGATTCTAGGTTTCTATCTGTATTTTAGGTAGTTTTCTTTCTAAAAGTTATCAGTGGCAAAGTTCCTTTGGTTTTTTATGTTTGAGGAGTAAGTTTATAGTTGGGCACAGTGGCTCACCACCTGTAATCCTAGATACCCAGGAGGCTGAGATCTGAGAATTGCAGTTCAAAGCCAGCTCAGCAGGAAAGTCTGTGACACTTTTATCTCCAATTAATCACCTAAAAGCCACAAGTAGAGCTGTGGCTCAAGTGGTGGAATGCTAGCCTTTAGCTAAAAAGGTAAGGGATTGTGCCCATGCCCTAGTACTGCCATGCTCGCCTGTGTATGAACGTGCTCTCTCTCTCTCTCTCTCTCTCTCTCAGACACACACACACTAATATTTCCATATATATTCAACTTGTGCTTATGATGGGAGAGTAAAACAAGTATTCCCAATGTTTGCTTTAATCTTCTCTACAAAAACCACAGTTGCAGTGTTCTATTATTTATGAATTTGTTAATCTGAGTGACTGGGCATTTCCTACATGGAGAACCTACTGTATGACACATTTTTGCTTTTATTAAGTTTACTGCTTGAAAAACCTTGCTAAATTTTAGTGTACTCACAAATACTTCTTCTTTTATGGCTATGTCTTTTCTGTTTTCATTGACCAGAGAGAATGCTTCTTCCATGCAGCCAGTAGGATTAACAGATGGTCCAGCTGAACCCCAGAGCATCCTGCCTCCTTTCCTGTTTGACCCCATAACCTCTCCCCTGGTTGGCAATGTGCTGGTGTTGACAGTTCTTTTAGTTCAGCCAAAGGTGAAAGATAATTACTTGTGGAGTAGCGGCTGGGATGGTATGTGTTTTTGCAGCAAGCATCCCCACCCCCGTCCCCAGGCAAAACTTTGGATCTGGTGCATATTTCAAAGCATGTGTTAAACTTTATGTGATACTGATTAAAATGGAGGGCTCCAGGGTGAATTGGCAGAGCCTCACAATTGCATCTGCCAAATGACATACAGAGAAATGTCTTGTTACAAGTGGAAGGGTTGAAATCTGTCTGTCTTAGCAATATGTAAGCCTGCAGAGGAAAGGTAACTATGGCCATGACTATGTATGCATCCTGTGGTGCATCCTGGATTTAGTAGCTCCTTTGTTACTATGCTATTTTTCTTTGTCCTTAAAGAAAACCAATGGCAGTTTACATGACTGTTTCTTTCAGCTCCCCATTCCCACTGGACATTGTTTAAAAGCCTAACTTGAACCAAAGGCACAGAGGCTAGTTTTATGGGTCACTGAGATGAGATTGATGAGGTTCATCCTTTGTTTTTTCTTTATTGTCAAAGTTAAGTACAGAGGAGTTACAGTTTCATATGTAAAGCAGTGAGTACCTTTCTTATCCAACTTGCTACCTCTTCCCTCATTTTCCCCCCTGCCTTCCCCTTCCCCCCCCCCCATGACTTGTACAGTTGTTTATACCTAATTCTTTTTTTTAGGAATTGTTTCATTTTATTTTATTTTTAAAAATATCTTTATTGTCAAAGTGTGGTACAGAGGGGCTACAGATTCATATGTAAGGCAGTGAGTACATTTATTGTTCTATTTGTTACCTCCTCCCTCATTTCCCCCCTCCCCCTTCCCCTCTCCCCCCAAGAGTTGTGCAGTTGGTTTACACCTAATGGTTTTGTAGGTATTGCTTTTGGAATGGTTTGTCTTTTTGTCCTTTGTCCTTTGATATTCCCTCTCCCTTCCCCAGTTCTAATACCCGTATCAACAGTATCTAGGGTACTCAGATGAGATACAGTGGTGGTGGTGGTGGTGGATTCTTTTTTTTTTTTTTTTGCCAGTCCTGGGCCTTGGACTCAGGGCCTGAGCACTGTCCCTGGCTTCTTTTTTTTCTTTTTTGCTCAAGGCTAGCACTCTGCCATTTGAGTCACAGCGCGCCACTTCTGTCCATTTTCTGTATATGTGGTGCTGGGGAATCGAACCTAGAGCTTCATGTATAAGAGCCAAGCGCTCTTGTCACTAGGCTATATCCCCAGCCCCGGTGGGTACATTCTTGAAGGATGCAATCTCTTCTCCAAACTGATACATTGTATCCAGGGCTTTAGGCTTAAGATCCCCTCAGAAGGTCCTTTTGGAGAGAAGTTTGTGTTTATATCATAAGCATAGGTCAACATTCTCTTGAAGGCAATATAAACAATATTATTATTTCAGGTCACATTTCCTTAGGCCTTTTGCTCTGCTTTTTCATAGAGCTAAACAGAAAAACCATTTCTTTAAAGCAGAAAAGATAAAGGAATTTGAGGAATTAGGAAAGCAGAAATGATAAGCTATTTAGCATAGTAAGAAAGGTGAGTGGGTTGAGGACCATTTTGGGGACACTCCTTTAATCCTAGTACTTGGGAACCTGGGGCAGAAGGTGGAGAGTTGAAGGCCAGCCTAGGCTACATAGTGAAACTATCTCAAAAACATCAGCCAGGCACCAGTGGCTCATACCTAGCTACTCAAGAGGCTGAGACCTGCGGATCATGATTCAAAGCCAGCCTGGGCTCATGTGGGCGTGTCTCTCTCTCTCTCTCTCTCTCTCTCTCTCTCTCTCTCTCTCTCTCTCTCTCTCTCTCTCTCTCTCTCTCTCTCTCTCACCCCCCCTGGGCACTATCCCTGAGCTCCTTTTGCTCAAGGTTAGCACTCTTACACTTGAGCCACAGTGCCACTTCTGGCTTTTTCTGTGGTACCGAGGAATCGAACCCAGGGCTTTATGCATGCTAGGCAAGCACTCTACCACTAAGCCACATTCCCAGTCCACCCATGAGACTCTTTATCTTCATTTAAACACCAGAAAGCCAAAAATGGAACTGTAGCTCAAGTGGTAGAGTGCAAGCTTTGAACAAAGAAACCTTAGGGACAGTACCCAGGCCCTGAGTTCAAGCCCCAGGACCAGCACAAACAACAGCAAAACAACAGCAACAAATAAAAATATTCTTTTGGGGCTGGGGTGTGGCTTGTGAGCCTTGATGTTCATCCTTGCAAAAAGAAAAAAAAGTGGAAGGAATTGGTGGAGTGAAGAAGGTGAATAGACAGGTAAGCCAGACTTCTAAGATGAGCCGTGGAAACAGATAAAAGATTAGGGATTTGGAATATACTAGTAGAAACTAAATATCAGAATGAAGTAGCCACAGTTATAGTGATTTCTTTTTTTCTTCAGTCCTAGGGCTTGCACTCAGTTTTTGGAGCTCTGGCTCAGCTTATTTTTCCATTCAAGGGTTGTTCTCTACCCTCTGTCCCATTAAAACGATATCAGTTTATGGATTTAAATAATGCCACTAAATGTTAATGTGTTTCATCAAATTCTCTGCTCCAGGATGTGTGTCTGCAGAGACTAAAAATGATTGCATCATGTGTTGTCCTTTGTTTTTTAGAATGACTCTTAATGGCTTTGGTGGCTCACTGTAGGACTTTGCTCATGGAGATTATAACTGATATAGGGGAGCTTTAACATGAACAACTTCAGAGGCAAGGAAAACCATACTAAATATTGTTGGGAGAATGAATGCATTTTATTGTTCAGAACTTGCTTTTATAATTTCTTTTAAAAAAGTGCAAGACTTAAACACATGGAAATATTCCACACTATCAGTATCTATTTTGCTTTTGTGTTTCCTGTGACTTTTATTTCTTTTTAAAACTGAAATTGCTTCTTTTCTATCACCTTTTTTTTCTTTTCTTCTTTCTATTCTTTATTTTTGGCTCTTTTGAAATGGGAACAAGGAACATGCCAGGAACTGAAAAAGAAATGCTAGCTCTTTGCATTCCATTTTGGAGTTTTTATTTTATTTTGTACAATTTCTCCTTAATTTTTCTCTGGCATTAAAGCTCAGTGTTTCAATCACAAAGATACTTATTCCTAAAGCATATTTTTGAATTTTTAAAGTGTGGTTTGGGGTTGAGAATGGATAATCTGTTTTTCTCCTAGTGTATGGGTTGGGTCAAATAGGACTTGTCCTGAGGATATTAGTATTGACTTTATGTAAAAGAAGTTTGAAACCTAAAATTCTACTTAGTTTCCTCTCCTGGGCTTTTGTAGAATATTTTGTACAAAGAAAAGCACATCTGAAATTTAGTCAGCCATTAAGCCTAGTGAATGCTACTTCTTTCTGAAGATCATTTTAGGATTTCAAGAGGATCACTTACTGACTTAGAGCTTTCATTTATTGAAGCTTAATTAATTAATTGATGCTGCAGAGGAAGATCCTATATACTTCTTTGTGGCAGTGAAAGTTGTAAAAGAAATAAAAGCAGAACTTGGAATTTGCCCTTAATTACATAGTATTCACTCTATTTAACACTTTTTTTTTTTTTTTTTGGCCAGTACTAGGCCGTGAACTCAGGGCCTGAGCACTGTCCCTGGCTTCTTTTTTTATTTTATTTTATTTTTTTGATTGATTTATTTTATTTTATTTTTTTAAATTTATTTGTTTATTAATTGAACACATTTTTTGACAAGGTGCTGTGCAAAAAGGGTACAGTTACATAGTAGGGCAGTGTGTACATTTCTTGTGATATCTTACGTCCTGTTTTTCTATCTCTTCTTCTTACGTCCTGTTTTTCTATCTCTTCTCTAGGTCAGGTAGACATATATACAATATACAATGTATCAAGAACATATACAGTAGCCACGTGGCCACGCCCAAGAAAGTTTGCCTAGGGCTTTAAATGTAATGTCGATATTAGACCATATGTCGACAGTAGTCTTATATGAACATACATACCTAGCTTTTGAGCTATTGTATTCCCCTGAGAGGTCGATTTTTGACCTTTATATGTTGAGTAATTGTTTGGTTTTAGTTACATACTGTTGGGTCGCTGCCCCAATCCTGTGGGGAATACTATTTGACAAGCAGTTTTTGGTTTCACAGACTTGGTCTCTACTGTCTCTCCGTCTCCCTTTGTTAACAGTCATATATCAGGGAGATCATGCCCCTTTGTTTTCTGTGTTCCAAGCTTGTCTCGCTCAACATTATTTGTTCGAGTTCTGACCATTTCCCTGCGAATAACAATATTTCACCATTCCTAATCGCTATGTAGTATTCCATTGTGTATAAGTACCATATTTTTTGGATCCATTCGTCTGTAGAGGGGCATCTGGGTTGTTTCCATATTTTGGCTATTGTGAATTGTGCCGCGATAAACATGGAAGTACAAATGTCTTTTTGATATCTTGGGGTTTGCTGTTTAGGATAGATGCCTAGGAGTGGTATGGCTGGGTCATAGGGTAGGTCTGTATTGAGCTTTTTGAGAAACCTCCATACTGTTCTCCAAAGTGGTTGTACTAATTTGCACTCCCACCAACAATGGAGAAGGGTTCCTCTTTCCCCGCACCCCCTCCAGCATTTGTTGTTGCCTGAGTTCAGAGTATAGGCCATTCTAACTGGGGTGAGGTGGTATCTCAGGGTTGTTTTTATTTGCATTTCCTTTACTACCAGGGATGTTGAACATTTCCTCATATGTTTCTTTGCCATTTTTATTTCTTCTCTTGTGAAGTCTCTCTTTAGCTCCTTTGCCCATTTCCTAATAGGTTTATTGGGCTTGGAGGGGCTTAGTTTTTTGAGTTCTCTGTAGATGACAGATATCAGGCCTTTGTCTCTTGCTGTGCTGGTAAATATCCTTTCCCATATCGTTGACTGTCTTTCTATTTTGGTGGCTATGTCCTTAGCTGTGCAGAAACTTTTTAATTTGTAGTAGTCCCATTTGTCGAGTCTTGCCCCTATTTGTTGTGCCCCTGGGACTATATTCAGGAAGTTCCTTCCTGTGCCTGGCTTCTTTTTTGCTCAAGGCTAGCACTCTGCCACTTGAGCCACAGCGCCACTTCTGGCCATTTTCTGTATATGTGGTGCTGAGGAATCGAACCCAGGGCCTCATGTATACGAGGCAAGCACTCTTGCCACTAGGCCATATTCCCAGCCCCTCTATTTAACACTTTTACCTTGGTAATCTGTTTTATATATGAAAGATTGTTTTTCTTTAGTAAGACCTCTTAATTTGAATTCAATTTTAAAGAAATATCTGGATGAATTATCTTGATGGCTTATACTTCATTTATTCTTCCAACCTACAAAATACCTATTGCATATATTACAAAAAGTTACTCTATCTCTGATGGTGTTATTGGATATGGAGAAATAAAGGAAGGATTAGAGTTTAGTTTGGCTTAGGTAGATATTCAGACTTTAGTAATTTTTTTTTTTTTTTTTGCCAGTCCTGGGGCTTGAACTCAGGGCTTGGGCACTGTCCCTGAGCTTCTTTTACTC
The DNA here is from genome assembly GCF_023159225.1 of Perognathus longimembris pacificus. Taxonomy (NCBI): domain Eukaryota; kingdom Metazoa; phylum Chordata; class Mammalia; order Rodentia; family Heteromyidae; genus Perognathus; species Perognathus longimembris. Next base: position 26,872,045 of record NC_063168.1, on the reverse strand, counting down.
AAGGCTAGCACTCTACCACTGGAGCCACAGTGTCACTTCTGGCTATTGTCCAGGTCCTTCCATTTCCTTATGAATGGGGCAGTGTCATTCTTTCTGATAGAGGCATAGAATTCCATTGTGTATATGTACCACATTTTCTTGTGGATCTTTTAATTCTTCAGTTTCCAGCAACTCAGGGCTTCCTCTGGAAGCCAGAAATGGGGAATTATTGATGCTACTTCCTTCTACCTATTCCTTGCCCTAATTATTTACTGAGGTCAATAACTCATCTAAGTTGGCATTAAATACTTAAGCTTCCTTATCCATCAAGTAGAAGCTTATCTGTCATAGAGGGATGGCAGGTGATCGATATCATTTCTAAGTTTCCTATGGAATTCACTTTTAAACTACTTACCTTGCTTGATAACATATCCTATTATTAACTTTAAATTTTTGAAAAATTTATTTATTTATTGTCAAAGTGATGTACAGAGGGGTTACAGTTTCATATGTAAGGCAGTGCATATATTTCTCATCCAACTTGTTACCTCTTCCCTCCTCCGTCCCCCCCCACCTTCCTCCCTCCCCACCCCCCCCCCATGAATTGTGTAGTTGGTTTACAACATATAGTTTTGTAAGTATTGCTGTTGCATTGGTTTGTCTTTTATTCTTTGTCTCTCCATTTTGATATTCCCCTTCCCTGCCCTAGTTCTATGGTTTCCCTCATCTGGAATTAGTACACAGGATAATCCTATCAGAAGATCACAATAGCTCAATAACTATGAACATAAGAACACACAAGGTGATGCTAAGCAAAATGAACTCCTAAGTTAGGGAAACAAGTGGTTTATCATTGTTGGTGTTATTTTCAACATGCCACGTGAAATTATGCCTATTATTAACTCTTCATTTATTCATGTCTTTCCTGCTGTCCTTTCCCAAATGATTTCTTTGGACTCAACTCTGTGTTTCAAATCTACTTTAGCTGGAAGATAGTAGTCAATAACAAAAGTATGAACCCTGTATCTGTACATACCTAGTACTAAATGTGTTTGCAGTGAATCTAAGAGAACAAACTTATATTTTGACTTAGCACTAATACCTATAGAAGTTATTCTTTTTTATTATTTATTTATTTATTTTTAATTTATTTGTTTATTAATTGAACACAAATTTTTTGACAAGGTGCTGTGCAAAAAGGGTACAGTTACATATTAGGGCAGTGTGTACATTTCTTGTGATATCTTACGTCCTGTTTTTCTATCTCTTCTCTAGGTCAGGTAGACATATATACAATATACAATGTATCAAGAACATATACAGTAGCCACGTGGCCACGCCCAAGAAAGTTTGCCTAGGGCTTTAAATGTAATGTCGATATTAGACCATATGTCGACAGTAGTCTTATATGAACGTACATACCTAGCTTTTGAGCTATTGTATTCCCCTGAGAGGTCGATTTTTGACCTTTATATGTTGAGTAATTGTTTGGTTTTAGTTACATACTGTTGGGTCGCTGCCCCAATCCTGTGGGGAATACTATTTGACAAGCAGTTTTTGGTTTCACAGACTTGGTCTCTACTGTCTCTCCGTCTCCCTTTGTTAACAGTCATATATCAGGGAGATCATGCCCCTTTGTTTTCTGTGTTCTAGGCTTGTCTCGCTCAACATTATTTGTTCGAGTTATAGAAGTTATTCTTAACCTTCCCCACCACCCCCTCCCCCACAGGGTCATTTGGATGGACAGTTCCATTTCAGAGAATTTCCTTTGTCAGTCTTTTGGGTGGTTTTGGAGGGCTGGTTAAATTAATTCAGGAAAGAACTTGTAGATCCTGCCTGCCAGCATTTCAAGGAGGCTAAGTAAGGGAAAAAGAATGAGGATCTCCAGATTCAGTATGTAAACTTTCACATATAATCCTCCTGTTTTCAGGTAATTGCAGATTCTAACTGCTTCTTGAGCAGACTATCAGCTAAGCTCCATTCAATCTTTATTTTTTCTTTTCTTCCAGAGATTTCTGATGTTCCCAGTATAATACTGGTCAAACTGCCTCTTGACTTTTCTACTTGTTACTTTTTCTGGTTATCAGCTAGTCAGCTTCCAAAATTTTGTTGGTGTTGGTTCTTTTTATAGTATTCTGTTTTTGTAGAGTTTTGCCTTTAAAAGAAAACCAAACTGTTTATTCAGGAGCCATTGGCTCATGCCTATAAACCTAGCTACTCAGGAGGCTGAGATCTGAGGATCACAGTTCCAATCCAGCTTGGGAAGGAAAGTCTGTAGATTCTTAGTTCTAATTAACCACCAAAAAGCTGGAAGTGGAGCCTTGGCTCAAGAAGGATAGCCTTGAGCAAAAAGGCCCAGGGACATAGCCCAGACCCTGAGTTCAAATCTCAGGACTGGCACCAGGAAAAAAAAAAAGGAAAAAGAAAACAGACAAACTTTTTGTTTAATGGAGTTTTGAGGAAGGAGTTCAGCTCATTGTACATGTTCAATCTGCTATTTTTAGTTTGAAATCATAGAAGTTAGTGCTCATAGAAACATGATAAAATTAGCCTATATAGGCAGGAATATTGAACAGAATGATAGGTTGCATAGTGGTTGACAGTTTGTATATTTCTGAGCAGCTTGGAAAAATATCTCATGTTAGTTAGCTGTCACTACAAGAAGTCCCTGAAACAATCAGCTTATCAAAAGGAAAATTTTAGGCTGGGCATTTGGGTCTCATGCCTGTAATCTTAACTACTTAGGAAAGAGAGATTGAGATTACATTTCTAGGCCAACCAGGGAGAAAAATGTGATGTGTGTAGATATGTATAGATATGTGTTATCTGTTTATGGAGGATATTTTGTATTGGGTAGCATTGTTTTGTGTATAAGTGCTATTTATATGTATTATACAGGTTCTTCTCTTTTGTCATAAGAAGAAGACTATAATAACAATCCTTACTATTGCTTATATGAGAAAACCAAGTTTTATAATATAAATAATGTAGGAATTTTTGGCTAATCTTATTTATGGAATAAATAAATGATTCAGAATCTAGCTATGGTTACACTGAAGTCTCAAAATAGAACACTGATTCTTTTTTTTTTTTTTTTTTTTGCCTGTCCTGGGGCTTGGACTCAGGGCCTGAGCACTGTCCCTGGCTTCTTCTTGCTCAAGGCTAGCACTCTGCCACTTGAGCCACAGCGCCACTTCTGGCCGTTTTCTGTATATGTGGTGCTGGGGAATCGAACCCAGGACCTCATGTATATGAGGTAAGCACTCTTGCCACTAGGCCATATTCCCAGCCAGAACACTGATTCTTTATCTCAGGAACTTAGACTATTCCAGATACTACTTGCTCATTGCCAAAAACATCTGTAGCTTCTTTCTAAGTTGCTTTCTTTTAGTAGGATTGTCAGATTATAATTGTATATTCCAAGTGTCAATGAAAACACTGATTTTTCTTTTCTTTTTTAAATTTAATTTTATTGTCAAGGTGATGTACACAGGGATTATAGTTACATATGTAAGGTAGTGAGTACATGTCTTAGAATGACATTGCCCCGTTTGTAAGGCAATGGAAAGACTTAGAAAAAAATCATATTAAGTCAAGTGAGCCAGACCCAAAGAAACATAGATTCCATGGTTTCCTTCACTGGTAATAATTAGTACATCCTAGCAGAGGATCACAATAGCTCAGTTGCGATGTACATATGATCACATAAGATGATGCTAAGTGAAATGAACTCCAAGTATGGAAAAACCAAGAGGTTTTTCATTGTTGTTATTTTTAGTGTCCTTTGTGAAATTAGTTCTTTTTCTTTTTTTTTGGTGCAGGTACCAAGGCATGAACTCAGTGTCTGGGTGCTGTCTCTTAATATATTTGCTCAAAGCTAGTGCTGACTTGAGTCATAGTTCCACTTCTGGCTTTTTGCTGGTTAGCAATAAAAATCTCATGAACTTTTCTTTCTGTGTTGGCTTTGAATTGTAATCCTTAGATCTCAGCTGCCTGAATAGCTAGACATGGAACCATAGGCTCTTGACTTATAATAGTAATTCTTTTTAAGAGGGTATTTCCTTCTCTCTACCCTTTGGGTTGTCTATTTCATTATCTTACCTGAGCAATCAATTTTGTATATGGCATGTTAGTTAAGGCATAAAATTCCGTGGGTGGTTTTCTGTCATGAGTTTTCTACTCTTCAGACTAAGGCTACCTAAGGACATCCCCTTCCACACACTGCAGACTTCATGTATGATGGAACTTAAAAGGAAAATTCTTGGCTGAGCCTGGATGTCGAGAACCAGCTAAGTGGTTTTCTCTGTCTGGAGAAAATTGGAAAAAGGGAGTTATTAAGCCCTACAAATGTAGTTGTTGATAGAAATGCTGACAGACTGGTACTGCTTAGTGCCACTGTCATGAGAAAAGTCAGTCATTATTAGATGTATAATAAGAGCTGCTGCTTATGTACAAGTTCTATGTTGTAGGCCTTGTCACATATAAATAAACCTCTTCAAAAATGTTAAGTGATTTTCATAAAAAAACATTTATTCTGTTCTCCTTCTAAAGCCAAATTCTTGTTGTTTATGGCTTCCTCTACCCAATAGTTCCTGATTGTCTCAAAAAGTAAAATATGTCCTGCATGGATTAAGCTGCTGAAATGCCTTTTAGGCATTGTTTATGAGTCTGCACTCTTTATTTTCAGAGAGAAAGCGAATGCTTTAATGTCTTCCATATTCCACAAATCTGTCCCATGCCACAATTCAAAGCTGTATATGTTTTTGTTAGAAGGTACTTCTGGTTGTACTTAGAATAGAAAAACTGCCTAAGAATGTTAGTGAATGTTTGGGTGGCAGTGGCAAACCTGCCATAAAGGGGTTTAGTATTGGGTGGAAGTGCTGTTGTTTTTTTGATTCGAGAAATGAGTTACCAAAGGTGCTCTTACAGTCTGTGGTAGGGTAGCTGTTCTTTCATTGCTTTCCACTAGCGAGTTTATTGTTTGGCTTATCCTTTGGGGACCAGTATTCCCTCTGGGCAAGCTGCTAATTTACCATGTCTGATTGGGTTACTAAGTAGTAGATGGAGTGTGTCAGTCTAGTGGTCAGAGTTTGGGAAACTGACTCTGCTTGCCATAAAATAAGACTATTTCTGGAGAGTGAGAAAAAGGAATTGGAGTTGCAGGTCAAAGTTCATCATTAGAAAAACATTTTATTAAAAAAACGATTCAAATGTATGGAAAAATGGAAGAATTATACCATCAACACTTATATTTACTCACCATTGATATTCTATAATTAAGCTATTATAATGCTTGCTTTATTTTATATCTACTCATCTATCAATCCATTACATCTTTTTTATGCATTTCAAAGTAAATTTGAGACATCTGTATACTTTACCTTTAAATACTCCAGCATGCATAACATTAGAGCTTAGTATTTGTTTGACTGATTTTTTCTTTAACGTTATATTTAAATAGTGAAATGTGCATAAATCTGAATTGAGTTTCTGACAAATATATACACCTGTTTAATCTAAACCTAAGACACAGACTGTTACCATAGCCCTGGAAACATTTTCATGTTCCTTCTCACTTCTCTCCCCAGGGGCAATTAATGTTCTGATTTCCCCTCTCCCCCATAGATTAGTTTTGCCTATTACAGAATTTCAAATAAATGGGATCAAATAACATATATCCTTCTTTTATAAGATCTCTTTCATTCAGCAAAATGATTTTGAGGTGTATGTTGTACCTCAAAATGTTTCAATAATCTGTTTTTCATCAATGAATAATACTTCCTTTCATGAAGTTAGCAGTTTTAAAAAATTTATTATCTTATTGCTAGATACCCAGACTGTTTCAGATTTTGCTTATTACAAATGTATCTACTTGAACATCCTTATGCAAATCTTTTTATGGATATATCCTTCCTTCCTTCCTTCCTTCCTTCCTTCCTTCCTTCCTTCCTTCCTTCCTTCCTTCCTTCCTTCCTTCCTTCCTTCCCCCCTCCCCTTTCCCTTCTCTTCCTTTTGATTTATAAATGAACAACCTCCTCCTCCTCCTCCTCCTCCTCCTCCTCCTCCTCCTCCTCCTCCTCCTCCTCCTCCTCCTCCTCCTCCTCCTCCTCCTCCTCCTCCTCCCCCTCCCCCTCTTTCCTTCCTCCTCCTCCTCCTCCTCCTCCCCTCCTCCCCCTCCTCCTTGTGAGTGTACCTAGCAGTGGAATTCTGGATCAGAATTCCATGAGATATATTTTTACAAGGTAGGTCTACCATCTTATACATCAATTATTGCATGAAAGTTGCAGTGGCTCTACCTCATTGCAGATACCTTTTGCTGACAGTCTTGTAGTTAGTTATTCTGGTAACTGAGTAGTGCTACTTTGATTGTGGTTAATATTCATTTTTGCTTTGGTGTGGAAAAGTGAGTAAGAGATGGAGGGACATAAAAATCAGTTGCAGCAGACAACATAGTGTCCTCCTGTGAGACATGGGTGAAACATTGTATAAAGGTAGCCAAAGAAAATCAAGATCAGAAGATGGAATGATAAAATAAGTGACAAAGGAGCCAGTGAGTATCTAAGAGACAGCAGGGCTGAAGTCACTTCAGGGATTTGGGAAGAATTATGGTTTTCCTAGTCTTCCTTTTTCAGTCTGAAAGCATCTGTATTGTTTTGATGTCCATGAGAAAGACTAATACTCAATATTTAACATTTTTATATACTCTAGAAAGGTAGTATAGGAATGATAAAATCATGCAGAACTTCAGTGCCTACAGATAAATACTAGACATTTTGGAGTAAAGATTTCAGATTTTTATTTATGAATCAACAAAAATAATTAATTCATACATGCCAACCAGTATCTATATTTTCAAAAATAGACTTGAACCATACAAATCATAATCCCTTCATTTACATCGTAGGTGTATTTAATGTCAGCTACTTTTTGGACACCTGTAACATGCTAAGCTCTGTAGAAAGGTACTTACAGTAGAGAATACAAGATGACAAAAACATTCTGGAGGCCTTCTAGGTACAGTAAGAATTTCTAGAAACAGAGTAAGATGCTAAAAGCTTTTAAGGTAAACATTCTTGGTAGGATATCCAGGAAATATGTGGTGGCTAATTCTAAGTCTCTTAAGTCAGATATATTATGACTATTGTTGACATTTGTTTTGTACCTGGCCAAGAAGATTACCCAGTTTTAGTGGAGTTAGGTAATCTAATAGCAAAAGTAAATTATAGTTGGGAACAGAAAACTGTTTCTCTGGTTTTTCAAATGATGTTCCATAGAACTCTAGAATTACATAAGAGTTGATAGGGTTTGTTGGGGGGGGGGAGATATAAATATATATATATGTATATATAGTGTATCTTTTCTAGAGTTTACATGAAATCTCATAATAGGATATGAGGCCTAGTGTATAAAAGAATACCTTAGAAAAATAGCTTCGTAACTCTGTCTACTCAGTATATGCATCTCCTTCTGTGGTTTTCTTTTTAGTTAGATTTAAAAGACCATAATCAAGCTGAGTGCCCAAGCTACTCAATAGGCTGAGATCTGAGGATTTTGGTTTGAAGCCAGCCTAGGCAGACACATCAAAGAGATTCTAGTCTTCAGTTAACCAGTAAAAAGCTGGAACAGAAGATAGGGTTCTAGTACTAGCTTTGAGTGAAAAAGCTAGGGAAGAGCATTCGACTTTAAATTCAAGTTCTGCCACACAAAAAATGAAATAAATAAGTAAATAAAATTGAAGGAGGCCATAACCAAATAAAGTAACTATCATCTGACATCATTGTTTTCCATTTATTTTTGAAATAAAAATTTCTGCTTTTCCCCTATATTTTTTTCATCTCTTATGGTAATTCTGATGTTATCTAAGCCGATCATATTTCTTTAAAAATTCATTTAAAATCATTCTTTTAAAAATATATTTTCTTTAAGAAGCTCCTTGGAGAGTTTTCTTACAGAGGGATAGCAACTATAAAAGATAAAAAGAAAGTAGAGGATATATAAAAAGAAAAAAATTGTCTAGTAGCTTGTACATTTTTAGGGTTCTGCAGTGTTAGTTGTGTCTGCCTTAAATTGTGATTCTTAACTTCTGAGATTTTGTTTCTTGAATGGAATAAATAATATTCTTGCATCCATATGTAAAAAAGGAATTTTAAGAAGAAAGAGCAGATGGTTAGAGCCATTGTATTTCTTACCCAGCTGGGAAGGATACTATTTTCAAATGTTATTTCCATTGTGTTTAATATGGCTCAAGGTCCTTTTTCTAGCACTTTTTATTTGGCCATGTGTTTTACCCAGCTTGTGGTTGGAAGGGAACTCTGGTCAAGATTTTGATTCTAGGAATTAACCAGCCATTGTGACTGGCAAGATTAAAAGCCTTCTCAGACAGATTGTATTAGGGTTTGTGTGTGTGTGTGTGTGTGTGTGTGTGCGCGCACACGTGCGTGCACATGCATGCACATGTGTGGGTGTTTTATGTTCTGGGTAGAAATAACTTTGTGCACTGAAATTAGACCTTCTTTCTATTTCGTGGCTAGTAGAGAGAAAGGACTTAACAGAGTTATTTTATATGTATTCTGGAAACAAGTGCGTGTGTGTGTGTGTGTGTGTGTGTGTGTGTGTGTGTGTGTGTGTGTATTTTGTGCCAGTCCTGAGGCTTGAACTTAGGGTCTGGGTGCTGTCCTTGAGCTTTATTGCTCAAGGCTAGTGTTCTACCACTTGAGCCACAGGTCCACTTCTGGCTTTTTTGATGCATATTTGGAGATAAGGGTCTCACAGACTTTCCTTTTTGAGCTGGCTTTGAATCGTGATCCTCATATCTCAGCCTCCTGAATAGCGTGGATTATAGGCATGGGTCACCAGCATCTGGCTATATTGCTTTTGTGTTTGTTTTAAACAAACTAAGACTATAATATCATCTTTAGTGGTGTCTTTTAGGAAATTTATGTGTTTGTAAGACTTCTCTTTCTTATATCTACCCCCGTCTAACTTTCCTGAATATTTGAGGTGTGAGGCTATTTTTTGTTGTTTAGTGATGAAAATTTGCTTGGAGAGCATTTTATATACTTGCTCAAAAGTAAAGAGTTGATTGAAGTGCTAACACTTTTCATTAGACAGATGCGTCCATTTATTACTCAGTAATTATCCTGTATGTATCCACATTAGAATTTTAGGAATATATTATGATATAGATAAGAACTGGTACTTGATATTGGTTTCTTGTCAAGAGATTAAATTACTATTAATTGAAAGCTTGTATTGCACCATGTTCCGTGCTTGGGATTCTATAATTGGATTTTTAAGCCACAAACCCAAACTCTATGGGGTTGGACATTTGTGTTCAAGCAGTACATACTTCTCTAGTAGTTCATTAGAGGCCCAAGTGAAGGTTGTATTTGTAGAAGTATTGAGAGATGAAAGCAAAAAGGCATACTGTAATCAGATTATGATATGCTTTGCAATCTAGATGAAAGAAAGTGGAGTTTCATTAGTAAATGAAACATGGATGGTTTTAAGGAAGCCATTGGGTCATTAGAATTGTATGTATAAAGTGCTGTTTGTGTGAAGATGGAAGATGGAAGAATAGGTTTCAGGAGGTTGGAAGTCCACACTGAGAATCACTAACCCCTAGATAAAGATGGAAAACAGTTTTTGCCATTATTTTCTTGGTTTGGTTCCTTCCCCCCATATGATTGTATTTTTTTCCTTAAGTCTGGGAGTGATAGGATAAAAATGGGGAGGGGATGAGTTATATTTGGAAAGGATTTTCAGCAACAATACTGACAAAGATTGGAGTATTTATTTGTCCTATACTTCTAGACATGTTTCTGAATTATTATTTTATTTTTTACAACAACTTGAACTATAATTCTTACTTCCATTTTATAAATGAGACTACTGACAAAGGATAGTTAAAAAGTACTTGTCCCTTGTTACAGAGCTAATAAATGGTAGCACCAGGATTTGAACATAAATTTCTATGCTCACAGCATGCATTGAAACCAGTAACAACAGCAATAACTACATTTCTTGACATAATATTCTACTTACTGAAAGTTGCAGAAACAGTACAAGGTTCATATATCCAGATTCCTGAAATGTTAATATTTTACCACATTTGTCCAATCTTTTAAAAATTGTTATTATAAAGGTGATGTGCAGAGGGATTACAGTTACATAAGTCAGGTAATGAGTACATTTCTTTTTGGACAGTGTCACTCCTTCCCTTGCTCTCCCAGTTTACAATCACTTTTTTCATTTGTGAATATATATATGTATATGTATGTGTATATATATGCCCCTAACATTCTTAGAACTAGTTGTAGGCATACTGTCCCTTCTTAAAAAAATACCTTATTTTATATAAACACACTGGCAGTATCAGGAAATTATTTATATGGTTCTTTTCTCTACTATATAAATGTTATTAAAATTTTTGTAAGAGGAAAAGAAAAACTTGTTTTGGTCCAAGAGTCCAGCCAGGATAGCTTGTTTAGAGTCACTATTCTTGGTTTTTCTCTTGTATAGCATCCTGTGAACCATCAGCCTTGCTAATACTACTGCAATTGTCTTCAGCCAGGGATTGACTATATCCCATCTCTCTTTGCACTTTTTGGTTGCTATTTCTACCAGATGCAAAGATTTAATAATTTCATAATTTTTTGTCTCCTCTGAGTACTTGACTTGTAAATGCACACTTTCTTCCTGTTACTTCCCCATCAATTTACAACTTTATTGAGTCCTGTTCTCAGAACAAAAAAGAAAAGGAATAATTTACAACTTTAATACCATCAATTAAATGCCATGGAATTGCCAATTAAAAATTGTTATTCTGCCAAATTTCCTTTCTTCTCTCACTTCTAAAAAATACACTCAAAGATGATAGCTGAGAGATCCACATTTCCCTTGTTTAACATACAGACACATGCACACCCACGCAGACACACACACACACACACACACACACACACACACACACACACACACAATTTTCCTAATGTAGGACCCAGTAAGTATAGGTCTCCTCAGCCTTTGAAGTTATAGACAATGTACTGTCTAATTACATGTTTTCTGGAAAGAGTCCATACGTTTCAGTAGGGTTTCAAAGTGGTTGATAACCCACAATAATTTCAATGGTTACCCTATTAATGTGTTTATTTCTAGTGAAGAGAGGTTGCATCCAGAGGTATTTTCTGTTACTCATGAAATTCTAGTAGCCAACAAAATAGTGGATCCCTGCAAATTTTAACAGAGTGCACGTGTTGAGAATTCATATTGTATGTCAGTTAACTTGTATGCACATTAGTGTATCTATTACTCTTAATTTATACAGACAGTGATTGTATTAATTTTAGCTATCAGTTTGTTCCAATTTTTTAGTAAACAGCCCTTTCTCCTCCTTTGTGACCTCTTCCAGGGAATGAGTGCCAGTCCAGCCACATTGTTTCACTACAGGGAAGTGAAATCAGCACCACCAGCAGCAGTATCTGTAGGCATTGAAAGAGAATTTGGTAATTGTTACAAATGTTCAGCCAGCCACATTTCATGACCAGCTTTGCAAGGAAAAATCAAAAGTGTGAACAGCTGTTGGTGCATTGCATTTGCATTTCTGAAGTTTCAAGTGAAGATAAAACATTAGCAGCTGGGCTAGATTCCTGCATTTGACCTAGTGCCTCAGGGTGTGCAATACGTTGATGTCATCAGGCTGTCAGGGTCCTGGTGAGAACTGTGGGGAGAGGGAGAATCTGAGACGAAAACAAATTTGTTATTCTTTTAGGTTTTTGTTCTTTCTTTAAAAAATATAGATAGTCCTTCTGGAATCTAGTATTATCATAGTCACTAACAGAGCCTTTGATTTGGGATTGCAATGGTTGATTGTCCTTGACAAGGCATACCTAAAAATATTAAATCAGCTATGTCTCTCATCAATCGTTAGGTTTTATTAATTATTTTTAGTTGGATATCTTTAACAGATTTCAATTCCACCTCTCATTGGGTTTCGATTTCCTACTCTGTTGCCACTGTTGAGTACCTTTTCAAGAGATCCAAATGCTTAAGGATAGATCTAAACTTCATTGATGAAAATACTTTTAAGTTCTCGTCTGGTAATATTTATTAATGGGTTACAGAATGTAACTCCTCTCATATTCTCTAGGAAATAAGAAATAAATGGACAAATAATACAGTATTCTTTGACTTTCAGGCCCACTGAAGCTCAATGTAGAGTATTTCAGAGAATGTTTAGTTGAAAGTGCTTAATACGACCTAAAGTATGAGGAGTAAACTTGATGGTGTTTTGTGTGTGTGAAGCTGTAGAGAAAAGAGAGAAGAACATGAAAGGAACAGTCTTCAGGGTTTTGAACAGTTCTGTTGTATAAGCTTGATATAATCATTTGTTTTTTAAATATTTATTTATTTTTTGTCAAAGTGATATACAGAGGGGTAACAGTTTCATATGTAAGGCAATGAGTACGTTTCTTGTTCAACTTGTTACCTCCTCCCTCATTTGTTCCCCTCTCCCCATGAGTTGTACAGTTGGTTTACACCAAATGGTTTTGTAAGTATTGCTTTTGGAATTGTTTGTCTTTTTAGCCTTTGTCTCTCAATTCTGATATCATTTCTTTATTTTCTTCTCATTTTTCCCTTCCCTTCTGACTGCCGAAAAGGGAAGGTGACAGTCAGATCTGAGATTAAGTGTGGATTCTGAAACACTTAGGTATATTAAGAAGTAGCAAATTTTAGTGCACTGATATTATGAAGAAAGGTAAATTCAATTGAGGGATGTAACTCAGCGCTAGGCCGCTTGCCTAACTTTTATGCTGCCCTGCATTCTGTTCTCAGCAAATTAATGCTTTATCTGGAATAGCTTTTGGAAGTCCCCTGAATACCTTTTAATCTAACAATGTATATATTTTCACATTCTGTATTAAGTTTCAGTGGAATGTCTGATAAGAATGATATAGTCACCTGAGTTTTTCTTATTTCTGGCTTACTTGGGTCCAATACGTCATTGTTATGCTGTCATGTGAGTTTACTACAACTTATTTTTTGTTTTGTTTCTTTTTAAAGGGATCCTTTTCTTGAGATCAAACCAGTTATGTGTCAGTAGTGTGGTGCTGTCTTTTGTAGCTGACTGAAGTAGGAAGATCTTGTGATGTGAGTCACGTCACAGGAAGAGGGTTGACATCAGATTAGGTAGAGATGATTTCTCTTGCCTTCTTTAGTTAAAGTTATTGTCTCTGTAAGAAATGGTATTTGGTGGTTCCCTCTCCACTTTCAACCACTAGGCCCATTAATCTTACTGAAGATTTCAGGTTTTATATGCAGTCTGTGCAGGTAGCCAGATGCCATATGCTGTTAATTTCTGATCCTATGAAGGCTAGATCATACAGCTGGAAATGATTGAAAAGAAAAGCATGTTCTTTTGTTTAACAAGACAAAGCCTATTGTGTATTCTGCTTCTGATGCTTAAAAGATGTATTTTTTTCTTATAGTATGTAAGGCTAAAAGTTTTGAACTCTTCACTTTAGAAATTACTTTTCCAGGCAAAAGAGCAAAACAATGTTTGTTTAAACTATTCTTTGGAACATGACTGATAGTGTTTACAACATTTCTATGACATTTTGATCCAGTGGGGAATACTTGGAGAGGCATTTAGAGTGCTTTTCACTAAGTCAGATGCTTTGCAGTGTTTGAACCTTTTAAAAAATCATTTGAAAGGTTGAAATTCTGAGTTGAGAAGTAGAAAATGGCCAGGCCATTCTTGAAAGACTAAGAATGAATTATCATAAGCCAAACTTAGTTTTTTTTAATCTCCAAATTTGAAAAGATACTTCTTTTTTGAACTGGAACAAGATACACAGATGTTGGTTTGGAGTTTTAGCTATTCCTGTTCATACCATATTCGCTCAAAAGCACTACTTCCCACTACTTCTTTTTTTTTTTTGGTTCTGGCCCTGGTGCTTGAACTGAGGGCTTGGGTGCAGTCTCTGAACTTCTTTTGCTCAAGGCTAGCACTATACCACTGGAGCCATAGCATTACTTTTAGCTTTCTTTTTGAATAGTTAGTTGGAGATAAGAGTCTCATCGACTTTCCTGATCTGGCTGGCTTCAGGCCTTGATCTTCAGATCTTGGCCTTCTGAGTAGCTAGTATTATAAGCATGAGCCACCAGTACCTGGCTCTAAAAATTAATTTTAAGGAAGTTCTGCAGAGAGATTTACAGCTTAATTCAGATTCTAGGAGGTATGAAGTAGAACCCAGAGGAAAACTTGAAGCCTCCTCAGGAATCCTGAGAACCATAAAGATTCCACAAGAAAAGAATTCAGGTAACTGACCCACTTTGCACAGTCATGTACTTAGAGAAGGTGAAATTTTTTTTTTAAAGTTAGGCTTTTCAAAAGATTTTTAAATAAATGATATCACACTAAGAGAATGTTTACATGTTATCTTTCTCCTGGGAGAGATCTTGTTCAGGTTTTTAGTGTGTGATATGTATGTCAGTTTGTATTACAGAGTTCCAAACAGAAGTCTGAAGAAAGTTCAAAGAGACACTTATGTGATATGCCCTGATCACACAGCATTTATCAATCTCTCTCCTTTGGATGGTTCCGTATTGAATATACACCTTTACAAATCTTAGTGGAACAAGATATCTTTGTAGCACTTGTTTTGAATAAAGAAGCCTGCAACCTGGTACATCTGAGTTTGTACTACTTTAAAGATACAAAAGGAATATGTTTAGAAAGCCACTAGGCATCATTATTATACCCATTTGTTATTGGGTAACTTAAACTGATAGTGTCTATTCTCTAGGTATATGTAAGTCAGAAGAGATGAACAGTATCTCTTAATATTTTCCAGTTGTATGCACTGCCTTAGAAGGGGCATATAAAGTAAATGGACACTTGTGTAAAATATACCTTGTTTTAATGTGTGTAGTAGACAAAAGTGTGAAAACAAAGTATAAAAGAGAAGAGCATTAGTGGTCAGAATGTGCTAGTTCCAAAATCATTAACTAAAAAATAATGTTTTATATAAGAGATGGAACTGCAGGCTGGGAATATGGCCTAGTGGTAGAGTGTTTGCCTTACGTGTATGAAGCCCTGGGTTTTATTCCTCAGCACCACATATATAGAAAAAGCCAGAAGCGATTGAGCTATGGCTCAATTGGTAGAGTGCTAGCCTTGAGCAAAAAAGCCAGGGATGGTGCTCAGGCCTTGAATTCAATGCCCAGGACTGGCAACAAAACAAAACAAACAGATGGGACTAGATTTGAAATACTACTGATGTATGGAACACAATCATTTCTGGATGAGACTTTTGAATTATATGGCCAGATTGTAGAATAATCTGAGGGGTGCTTGGGTAGTGTTAGAGATTGGATGCGTTATGTTCTCTAAAGGTCTCTATGTGAAAAGCTTAATCCCAAGGGCAAATGAGAGGTGCTGTGGCTCTTTATGATTAAAGGTCTCATGGATGAACCTTAGGTTAAAAGAAGCATACCTCTGAAGGGATTGCACAATGATCCGGCCTCTTTCCTTCCTCTTCTTGTTTTGCTTCTTGACTGATGAGATGAGCACATTTGTTCTGCCAGGTGCTATTTCTGTTGCCATTTAGCACTCACAGCAGAGGCCAAGAGTGAAAGACCCACTTGATCTTGAGATGAAATTTATAAAACTCTCTGTCTCTCTGTGCCATAATCAACTGTCTTTTTTTTTTTTTTTCCTAGTACTGGGGCTTGAATTCAGTGCCTGGGTACTGTCCCTTAGCTTTTTTTTTTTTTTTTTTTTTTTTTTTTGCCAGTCCTGGGCCTTGGACTCAGAGCCTGAGCACTGTCCCTGGCTTCTTCCCGCTCAAGGCTAGCACTCTGCCACCTGAGCCACAGCGCCCCTTCTGGCCGTTTTCCATATATGTGGTGCTGGGGAATCGAATCGAGAGCTTCATGTGTAGGAGGCAAGCACTCTTGCCACTAGGCCATATTCCCAGCCCTTAGCTTTTTTTGCTCAAGGATGGCACACTATCATTTGAGCTACAACTCTACTTAACAGTTTTTTGGTAGTTAACTGGAGATAAGTCTCAAGAACTTCCCTGCCTGGCCTGGCTTCTGACTGAGATCAATCAGAGCCTCCTGAGTAGCTGGGATTACAGGCATAAACCAGTGGCACCTGGCACATCCCTCCCTCCCTCCCCACTCTCTTTCTCTTTCTTTCTCTTTCTCTTTCTCTTTCTTTCTTCCCCCTTTCTCTGTTTCTCTCTCTCCCTCTGTCTTTCATTTCCCTCCCTTCTTTCCTCTCCTCTCCTCTTTCTTTCTTTCTTTCTTTCTTTCTTTCTTTCTTTCTTTCTTTCTTTCTTTCTTTCTTTCTTTCTTTCTTTCTTTCTTTCTTTCTTTCTTTCTTTCTTTCCCTCCCCCCCTCCCTCCCTCCCCCTCCCTCCCTCCCTCCCTCCCTCCCTTCCTTCCTTCCTTCCTTCCTTCCTTCCTTCCTTCCTTCCTTCCTTCCTTCCTTCCTTCCTTCCTTCCTTCCTTCCTTCCTTCCTTCCTCCGTTCCTCCCTCCCTCCCTCCCTCCTCCCTTCCTTCCTGTCTTTCTCTCTCTTTTATGGTTCTGGGCTTAGAACTGAGGGCCTTGTGCTTTGCTACACAAGTACTCTAACAATTTGGGCCACATTCTTGTCTTCTGACATTATACTCAATGCTGTTGATACAGTTATGAAGATAAGTACATTCTTTTTCTCATAGGTCTTAAACTGAGGGTTGATAATGATGACACTGCTTTAATATGACACTACTGAGGTTTGAATCAGGGCCTCAAACTTGCTAGGTAGATACTCTACCACTAGCTTCCCACTAAAAAGCTAGTTTTAGTGGATTTTGAAAGTAAACATAGTTGTCCTTTTGTATCTATGGGAATTTCATTCTAAAGGACCCCTGTGGGCAACAACATCTATTATATTCTAAGTCATATAAAATGGTGTAATATTTACATACAATCTACATACAACTTGTATATGTGAAGCTATGTCTGTTACTAATAATACCTAATGTATGTAAGTACTGTGGAAATAATTGCTATATTGTTGTTTAGAGAATAACAAGCAGAAAATCTCAGTACAGATGTAATTTCCCTTTCATTTGGAGGATTTGGGTTTTTACTGTTGACTCTCAAATGTTAGTGGGCAGTAGAGGGATATGCTCAGGTTGTAGTTTAGCAAGATTTAGTGGAAAGCATTATGTGGACTTGATTAAAAGAGAAAGGACCAAACTACTATTAAATTTTAGGAGCTATATTATCTTAATCTGGTTCACCTTTGTCTAACCTAATGCTGCCTTTTATAAGGAATTGTTGGTAAGAATATATTTTTAATCCTGAAGTAAAATCTATAGATAATGTAATCTGTACAACTCTAGAAATTATATGCTATCTTAATTTCAGCTTTAAGGGGAAGCAAAGGAAAGCCATTGATAATGATGTATATAAAGTAATATATACTAATATATACCAACCTGTTAGATACTTAATAGTCACTTTGAATATTGGAACTAACATGGAGACTCATATTCTGTACAATGCTACATACATTGTACTTTAAATACGATGAGCAGCATTATCATTGATACCTAATTTTCTGAGTCAATGAGCTTTTTTTTTGTAGAGTTCTGAATCAACCACAAAAAATAGTTTTTCCTCAGTTTATATGGTTATTGCATTTCTGACACTTCACTTACCAAGGCTTTAGTTACACATGATCAATTTTGTCAGTGCTTGAAGATCCTCCATGGGATATATTTATTGTGAAGAGGTCAGCCACACCCAACCTTCTCTCCATTGACCCTACTATCTCTCCTCACACAGCAATGTATCATAGTACATCATCATAAAGAGAAATTATTATTATTTGATACTAGGGCTCTAACTCTGGGATTGGACATTGTCTCTGAGCTCCATTTTGTTCTCTAGCACTCTTATCACTTGAGCAGCAGTACCACTTCTGGCTTTTTCTGTGATTAATTGGAGATTAGAGTCTCACAGACTTTCCTGCCCCGGCTGGCTTCAAACCTTGATTCTCAGATCTCAGCCTCCTGAGTAGCTAAGTTTACAGGCAAGAGCCACTGGCACCTGGCTGGGAATATAATATTTTCAAAGAGAGGAAAGAGACCAAATTTACAAAACTTCTATTAGAGCATATTGTTATAATTATTCTATTTGTTTTTACTTTTTATGGTTGACTAATTATTGTTATGAATTTCTCTGCTAAACTTTATCATAGATACGTATGTATCAGCAAAAGGATTGTATACGGTCATGTGGTACATGTCAAACAAATTACCTTACTTTGTAAATCAGAGTTCTCCTTCCTTTTTTTTGTTTTGATTTGATAAGGAATTACCTTTATTACCTAATTGTCTATGAATAATAACATTTTTGTGAGTGACGCTAGGCAATGTATCTCCTACTTGGGGTTTGGCCATTGAAAGCATTCCTTGGCTACTTGCAGTGATTAGAACATTTGGCTCCCATGTTCTTCTTGAGATGCAGGTAAATGTATTCCCAGGATTTACAACTACTTTTTCCATTTGAGGAGTGAGGTCTCCTTTACTCCTCCATGTCTCTTCTGTATCATGTTGTTGGAATCAAAAGGTTTATTATCGACTTCATTTTTTTAGAGCAATGTTATATTTACAGAAAGTGGTTTCCATATATTGTCTTACTCCTACTTCCAGGCACTTTCCCCTATTATTTACACTTTCCCCTGTCATTTACTAAGAAGCATTAGTTTGACACTTTTTTCTTTTACAAGTGATGAGCTAGTATTGATTGGTTATTACTAGTTAGAGTTTTTACAGTTGATATTACTTTTAGTGTGGTATATTCTGTGAATTATAACCATAGATAGTGATGTCTTCTCCCATCATAATATCTTATGGAAGGTTCAGTGCCCTGAAATTCCTCTCTCTTCCATCTATTCATCACTCCACCTCTCTCCTGAGTTCCTGACAATCACTTTAGTGCAGAGCATTTTTTCAGGTTGTCCTACAATTTGTTCTTTGACTCATGCGTTACTTAGAAATGTATTCTTAATCTCCAAGCATTGTGGAGTTTCCCAGCTGTGTTTCTGTTACTGGTTTCAAAACTCTTTAGTGCTGTTTCTTTTTTGGTCACATCTTTCCCTATCTCTTAAGTTTAGACAACCACCAATCTGTTAATTACTATAGTTTTTGTTTTCCTTGAGAACATTGTATAAATGGTTTAATATGTATGTATGTTTTTGAAACTTGTTTTCATTCAGTGAAATGCCTTTGCTATTCATCTGAATAATTGTGTGTATTAATAATATACTCCCCCCCCACTTACTAAGGTCTTAACACTTGCTAATCTGGCACTCTGCCACTGAGCCATGCCTTGAGTCTAATAGTTTATTCGTTATTATCAAGTTTCATTCCATGTATGGATTTGCCACACATTGTTTATCCAGTCGCTATTGAAATACATTTGGAATTTGGTAGTTCTAACTTATAGGGTTGCTGGAAACACTTATATTTTAAGTTTTTGCATGAAAATAAATTTCAGTTTATGGTCAAACTGTTTTCCAGAATAGTTTGTGGCATTTTGCATTCTCACTATGGATATTTGAGAGTACCTCTAGCACTAGGAATTGTCAACATTCTTTCCTAAGTCTTCGGTGTGTTATCATATTACTATGGTTTTCATGTGCATTTCTATGATGGCTAATGATTGGGAGCAACCCTCCATGTGTTTATTTTCCACCCAGTGTTCTCTTTGATGGAATGTCTGTTCAAATGTTTTGCCTATTTTTAATTGGCTTGTTTATTTGCTTGTTCTGGAAGTTGCTTGTATATTCTAGATCCAAGTTCTTTGTCAAATATGACTTGCAGATATCTTTTCCACAGTCCCCGGCTTGTTTTTTTTTTAAAAAAATAATATCTTAACAGTATCTTTCATAGAGCAAAATACTTTAATGCAGTTCTTAATGCAGTTCAATTTATTAGTGTATAAAAGTATTCATAATTTTGGTGTCAGGTCTAAGAACACTGCCTTATACTAGGCCATGACAATATCTTCTAAGTATGTAATAATTTTGAATTTAGATTTTTGCTCCACTTTCAGTTACTTTTTCCTGTGAGGTAGAAGATTCAGTTTAGGGCAGCTGTTCCTTCTCTTTCTTCCTTCCTTTTTTCTCCTTCCTTCTTTCTCTGCTTCTATTTCTTCTTCTTTCCCCCTTTTTCTTTCTACTGAGTTTTCCCTAGTTATTCTAGTACTACTTGTGACAAAGCTTATCCTTTCACTGTTGACTTCTTTATCCATCTTTGTCAAAAATAAAATAGCCCTATTTGTGTGAGTCATATTTTCAGAATGTCAGTTCTGTTCTACTGAGGTCAGTATCACTGCTGTCTCTATCCTATCCCTTTGTCATTAATATAGAACACTACATTTTCACAGTCCTCAAATATGATTCTTGTCTGGATCTTGCATCTGTATTTAATGTGAAAGAGAAATTTGTAGTGTAGTTTGAAACATAGCTATTTCAAGTGTAGTTTTTGAAGTATAGTTATTTTGAAGTGTTGAAATTTGACTTTTGAAATGATATATTAGAGAGATTGAGCCAATCTATTCTTTCTTGTTTGTCAGTTAAGTAACCCGTAAGTGAATGGAATGAATTTGCCATTTTGCATTTTGAGGATTTTCTGTGATAGGATAATTATTAAGTAAATAGATTGGTAGAGACAAAGTTTTTATTAGGAGGCGTGGAATCAGGATAACATTTGCCCTTGCTCCATAATGGAATTCCAAGGACATAATAGACAGTTCTTTATCTTTAGAAAGAGTTCTGTTTCTGAGTGCTTTTAAAAGTAATTGCTAAAATAAAAAAGGCAAATTATCTTAGAAATGAGAGACTCCCTCCCTTCCTCCTTTTCTTGGTTATGCTGTGGTTTGAATTCAAGACTTTGTATTAGTGCTCTGCCATTTGAACTGGAGTGCTTTCTTAACACTTATCTGTGAATGCTGCTAGAAAAAATATATAGTATTTTCCCCTATATTCAAGATAATTATTGCAGGCTTAATTTTACATTTTTATTAGGTAAATTATGGTTTTA
Organism: Perognathus longimembris pacificus; assembly: GCF_023159225.1. Classification (NCBI taxonomy): domain Eukaryota; kingdom Metazoa; phylum Chordata; class Mammalia; order Rodentia; family Heteromyidae; genus Perognathus; species Perognathus longimembris. Next base: position 26,850,960 of record NC_063168.1, on the reverse strand, counting down.
AAAAATTAGGATAGTACCTGAAGATTCTCATCTCCATTTGAAGTGATAGAGTACCAGCTTTGAGCAAAGTTTGATTGTGAGGCTCTGAGTTCAAGCCCCAGTACTGGCAGACACAGATACACACACAAACGAGAACAGTACTGTTTACCGGCTGCATTTGAATACTCAATCCTTTATTCTTACTATTAAAAATAATTGGCTTAATAAAGGAAGAGAATGGGATGGTGAGAGACACTTCTGTAAATTTATGCTCATTTCCTTATTTTGGGTTTTGTTAAGACTGGTCTATGTGGAATAGACCTATTACTGTTTTTAGGTTGTCTGACCCTTTGAACTTAGCTACCCAGGAAAATGATATCTGAAGAGCCAGTCTGGGCAGACAAATCCAAGAGAGTTAAATAGCAAAATGTTAGAACTAGAGGGTGGCTTAAGAGGTAGAGCACCAGCAATGAGTAACAAAGCCAATTGAAAGTAAAAGGTCCTGAGTTCAAGCCCTAGTGCAGCACAAAACAAAGCAAAAAAAAAATCCTTTAGGTTCATTAACATGTGCAGAACAAATGTGACTCAAACACAAAGTGAGTCTTTTAAGAATTCTATTTATTGACATGGTCATGAAATACTACACTGTTCACAATATAGAGCTAAGTGGGATTTTTAGTAAGTGGAAAAGTTGACAGCTTTTGAGTCCTGAACAAAATTCGGACTTTTGTAGGATAAAAGAAGAAGAGATGTGTCCTTGAAATGATTATTTATAAATTATTTGAAATCTTGTTTCACTTCCATTTCAGGAGCTGTTTGCCAGTGTTGTGATAAGTGTAGTAGTAAATTTTTGAAGGAGGAAGAAAAAGAAGAAAAAAAGTCCTTTTTGTAGTGTTTGCATTTGAATAACAAGATAAAGAGTTCTTATTATGTAGGCTTGGGTAAAATATAGCTGTGACCACAGTTTTTCAATTTCCTTATGGTGAAATATTATAGATTGGATAAAAATAGTAGGGATTCAGTGTGAAGTGAGCTTCAGATAGGCAGAAAAGAATTTACTTGCTTATGATATGCAGTGAATATGAGATCAGATCAGTGAATATGAGTCACTTGATTGAAGTACAGAGATCCCATGAAGAGAGACTTACTTTTTGCATGACTTTATTGCTTATAGGATATAAAAATTGTATTATTTTCACATTGTGTATATTTATTTGTTTACTAATCTATTAGAAGTTTCTATCTGCTTCTAAAAACAACTTGAAGTACCTTGTAGGAAAAAGATAAACCTACAAAAACGAGAGTTAAAGGAACAACGATGTAATAACTGAAATGAGATCATGAGCTATACATAAAGAGAAAAAGAAATGAATAATAGGAAACTGATCAGCAGCCTATGTTCAGAAACATGATAGGCTGCAAGAGTTTCATTATTATTTGACACAAAGCAGTATGATTTCTCCATTGACAATTTCTAAGAAAATGAAAATGGGTCTTGAATTGCTTATTTATTTGTACTAAGTTAAGTGAGATTCTTAATTATGGAAAGGAGGCACATGATTATTATGGTGAAAAATAATAAAATCAATTTCTTTGGAAAATAATGAAGATTGCCACATGTGGTGATATACACTTAGAATCTCAAGCTCTCATGAGGCATAGGCAGGAGAATACTGAACTTGAAGTAGTCTACATTGTGAGGTTCTGTTTAAAAAAAAAAACCCTACAAAGTAAAATAAAAATATGTCTATTATTAATTTTTGATTTTCTTAGTTTTTCTGTTTCTTGTCAGATGGCAGTGTAGTATTCAAATGACCAATTTTGTTATAAAAGCAAGCAGAGGCCCTGTGTTCACTTTGTGCCACAGTGTCAGGGCAATAATAACAGAGGAATTAGGGAATGGCAAAGGCAAATAGGTGCATTGTGAAGGCTATTAGAACACTGTATTTATAACCAAGTTTTTGCTTTTTTCCTAAGTCCATTAAATATTTGCTAGAGTGACAGCTTAGCTATGGAACTATCACAAATACCAATTATCTTAACAATCAGAATTATTTCGTGCACTTACTATCAAGAAATTTCCTTTGAATTTTGAGCTTTTATGATTTTTACATTATTTAGGTGTTTTTATTTTACTTCTTATGAATTCATTATTCATTTGCCAACTTTGCTTTTGCTATAATATTATCTTTAACATCTTCCATTTTCTACTCTTTCCTTTTATTCCAATTTCTTTTTTTTTTTGCCAGTCCTGGGGCTTGGACTCAGGGCTTGAGCACTGTCCCTGGCTTGGTTTTGCTGAAGGCTAGCACTCTGCCACTTGAGCCACAGCGCCACTTCTGGCTGTCTTCTATATATTTGGTGCTGAGGAATCGAACCCAGGGCTTCGTGTATACAAGGCAAGCACTCTTGCCACTAGGCCATATTCCCAGCCCTTATTCCAATTTCTTTAGAATAGTTTGGTCCTTTAAAGGCCAAAGGCAGCCAGGCACTGGTGGCTCACACCTTTAATCCTAGCTACTCAGGAGGTTGAAGTCTGAGGATCATGGTTTAAAGCCATTTAGGTCAGGAATGACCTTATCTTAAGACTCTTATCTCTAACCACCATAAAACCAGAAGTGGAGGGGTAGCTCAAGTGGTAGAGTGCTAGTCTTGATCAAAAGCATTCAGGGATATAGTGCCCAGGCCCCAAGTTAAACCCCACCATGGACCAAAAATAAAAAGGTCAGGGCTGGGGATATAGCCTAGTGGCAAGAGTGCCTGCCTCGGATACACGAGGCCCTAGGTTCGATTCCCCAGCACCACATATACAGAAAACGGCCAGAAGCGGCGCTGTGGCTCAAGTGGCAGAGTGCTAGCCTTGAGCGGGAAGAAGCCAGGGACAGTGCTCAGGCCCTGAGTCCAAGGCCCAGGACTGGCCAAAAAAAAAAAAAAAAAAAAAAGGTCAAAGACATAGCTATCTTGTTCTTTTGAAGATGTTTTTGTTACCTTTACACTAATTTTATGGAGAAAGAGCTGGATGGATATTAATGTGTTTTTTTAAATTTTATTTTCTGATAACTTATTTTGGTTATATAGATATATTTCAATTAGAGTAATACTTAAAGTACAATGGCTGAGGAAAAGTATATATAAATTATATAGGTGATCACTGACCCTGTTTTGGTGAGTGCCCTTGTGATTCTTGCATGCCAGTTTACACACACACACACTCAGGGCCTCAAATTTGTGGGCAGGCGCACAACCAGTTTTGATCCACTCTGTCAGCCTGATAGTTCATATTTACTGAGTGATTTATTTTTCTTGAACATGAAATTCTTGTGGCAGATCCTCCAAGCCTAGTCAATGATTTGACCACTAAGTCATTAGAGACCTAGTCTTTTCTCCAGGTCCTAAGAAAACCACATGTTCCATTTGTGTGAGCTCTAGGTTAGCAGGAGAAAAGGTTCCTGTATCCTCCAAAGAAAAGGTCTCATGTTGAGTGCTTGTGTTAATATGGTTAGCAGTTGATAAAATATTACTGATCTGTTATTAATTAAAAGAACAAAATCAATTGACAGACAATAAAATATTTACATAGTTGTATGAGTGCATTTGAACACACAATGGGATAGTGTTTTTTTCTGGGTGGCACTTATATGCATTTTTAGAAAGCTGTATTATAAATGAGAATTTTTGCATTTCATTAGCAGTAACATTTTATCTATGCTGTTGGCAGATTGTTCTTTTTCCTTTTTCTTACTGCTTGGTTTATATTTTTTGACTAGTTTATTTTTTGTGAACTGTCCTTTATTGTTTACTGCATTGATATATGGTAGTTTTACTGTTATATAATCACATTTTTATGAGTTTTTCCTTTGTTTTGCAGTTGGTTTCTAGTCCAAGATTAAACAGCTATTCTCATTTGTTTTCTCAAGTATAGTTGTTTTAGACAGAAGTCTCTTTTTTCCCCTTATACTTACAAATAACAATTGTCTTGAATATGGAGTTCTTATGCTACACATCTTTTTATTTTCAGAATATATTTGGCTCATTGTCCCATTGTGTTTTTGATACAAATCTAGTGCCTGCTTTTTTTTTTTTTAACATAACCCTTTAAAAACAAATCTATAAATTTGGAGGCATTTTTGAAAGTTCTTAATTGGAATTAAGCAGCACATTCATAAGGTATACTTGTAATGAAAATTAACTTCTGTATTCTAAAGCTGTTCAGGTAAATGATCATAGCTATGCTTATTTCTGCATTACCTCTACCATTTCTAACATTTGTATAGAGTTGTTACTAACATCTATTAATTTATATGTAAATCATCCATTTATACAGTAATCTGGACACTGAGTTTGTACTTGGGTAACATAGGTATGGCTACTTTGTGAAAGATGGATTTAGGTAATCTTAGGATTTGATTCTACATGGGCAACAAGTCTTAAAAGATAAATATAAGTAAAAAGAATGAGTTAATTCTTTATTACTGCCTACATAGGCTGTTAACTGTTTTTGGTTGGTACTGCTGCCTCTTTTCTGAAATCTAAGTACATATGGAAAAGAACTTAAGAAAATGGTTTTCTATTTAATAGAAAGTTGAAAATTAACAAATACTTGGGATGATACGAGAAAGAGTTGAATCCTTAGACATATGTAGGAATGGTAAGTTAGAATAGTCATTATAGAAAATAGAATGGGGATGCCATCTAAAAATTACAAAAAGATTCCAGCAGTCCTACTTTTAGTATCTATTTAAAGGAGATGAGAAAATATTTAAGAAGTTGGTATGTCAAACACATATCTGTATGTTTATGTTCTTTGCAGCCTTACAATAGCTTAGGTATGTAAACAACTTATATCCATTAGTGGATCATTGAACAAATAGAAGATATGTGCACATATAAGCACTCACACACAGTGGAATATTCCTCAGCTTTTAGAAAGGAAGGAGGGTATATTTTTTGGGGGGACAATATGACTAAAGTGGAAGGCATCATATTGAGTGAATGAAATAAGCCAGAGGCTGAAATATGAACAATACATAAACGAACTACCTTTAGCACCGAAAGGAGTAGAACTCAAAGTGAAGAGTAGAATAATGGTCACCAGTTGCTGGAGAAGGGACATTGAAGGGAATAGGAAGATCTTTTTTAAAAATTGGGTCTTGAGCCGGGTGCCAGTAGCTCATACCTGTAATCCCAGCTACTCAAGAGGCTGAGATCTGAGGATCATGGCTCAGAGTCAGCCTTGGCAGCAAGGTCTGTGAGACTCTTTTCTCCAATTAACCACCAGAAAGCGGGAAGTGGTGCTGTGGCTCAAAATGGTAGAGTGCTAGCCTTGAGTGAAAAAGCTCAGGGATAGCACTCAGGCCCTGAGTTCAAGCCCCACAACTGACAAAAATAAAAATAAAATAGGGACTGTAAAGCTGGGAGTGGCCAGTGGTTCCTGCCTGTAATCTTGGCTAATCACAAGGCTTGAAATCTGTGGACCACAGTTCAAAATTAGCCTTGGCAGCAAAATCTGCAAGATTCGTATCTCTAGTTAACCACCAAAAAGCCTGAAGTGGAACTGTAACTCAGGTGGTAGATCACTTGTCTGGAGCAAAAAATCTAAGGAACAGTGCCCAGTCTCTGAGTTCCAGCCCAATACTGGCACAAAAAGGAGGTTGGATGGGGACTGTATATTGTTTTGTAGCAATAAATAATTTTTTTTTATCATTAAGCTATTGCTGATAATTGTTACATTTCACCTGACACGATAAGAAGGATTGTTTTACGTTAGAATTTGTTAGTTTTACTGACTAGGAAATGTAACATTGAAGTAAGTAGTTGCTGTTAAAGCTATTATGACTGATTGTTTAATAAAATAAGTCTAGTTTTATGGGGGCTGGGAATATGGCCTAGTGGTAAAGTGCTTGCTCGTATACATGACGCCCTGGGTTTGATTCCTCAGCACCACATGTATAGAAAAAGCCGGAAGTGGCACTGTGGCTCAAGTGACAGAGTGCTAGCCTTGAGCAAAAAAAGAAGCCAGGGACAGTGCTCAGGCCCTGAGTCCAAGCCCCAGGGATGGCAAAAAAACAAAACTAAACAATAAGTCTAGTTTTTTCTTTACTTACCTATTTTGGCTGTACTGGAGTTTGAACTCAGGGTCTCACACATGTTAGGCAGGTGCTCTACCACATTTATTTGCACATTTCAAGTGCAAATAAAATATATTGAAAGTTAGAATTTTTGTATTTTCATCACAAAAGTTAAAAAGTTAAAAAGTTCTATGCTGTCAAGTATTATCATATTTTTATTCATTTTATTAAATTAAGAGTTTCAAGTGCACGGGTTTACTAAGGAGTTGGTAGTGGTACTGATTATTAGGTCATTTTGTTATTGTCCTGGCTAAATGTAAATATATCACATTGAAGAAGATGGGAGATCCATTACCAAACCATAGATTGTAGACTTTATGTAAGATTAGTGCACCTTTCAGACAGCCAAGTTCAACCATTTATTAGAGAGAAAATCATATGTGTAGACTAAAATAATGTGTATGTCATGGAGGATATGAATTCAATGACTTTTGAAAATATTTTTAAATTTTGGAGCCTAAGTCAGTATTTTAGAGTAAGAAGTGTGTTCCATATCAGTATCATAATTTAACTATTAATATAAATTCAATTCAATGTAAGAATATGAAATGAATTATGTAAAAATTAAAGAACAGAAATATTAAGCTTGTAATGTTTTATTTATGCTACACATCCAAGAAATTCAGTTGGAAAAATTTTACATTTAGTCACAGACATTAGTGACTGGCTACAAAATCAAAATTCATATGCAAGAAATAACAAATAAAATATAAAATGGAAAAAGATCTTATAAGACTTCAATAAATGAAGGGACCATGTTGATGAATAGAAAATTGTAAGGTTAACATAACTGTAATGAAGCCTTCAATAAAATGAACATTTTGGAGGGTAAAAATTAAAAAAAAAAAGATTCAAGAATTTATTTGGAAGTGAAAGTTCAACAGTATTCCTTGGCTTTTGTGGTATCTGTGATATATTGCTATGTGTTAAAATGTACAGAGTAATAAGGCACAGTAGTGACAGAACAATCGGCTAGAATATAGTGTTTGTAAACCCTAGTATATATGACAAAGGCAGCATTTTCAATAAATAGTGAAAAGAATAAAGACTTGCAAATGCTGTAAGTGCATTAAAGAGGAAAATTCCAATTTCTGAAGACATTGGACAATATGATTAGTTACTTAGTAATCTTGGGATCTCTAGAAACTTTAAATAGAGGAAATATAGTAATTATTGGAAAAAAGTGGTTAATTCCACTAAAAATAAACTAAATCTTATATTTTAGTTGCCAAAATCAGAAGTGACATTCACGCTCAAGGCTAATAGAAAATATTTCACATGTTATAAAGTACTTGTATGCAAAATATGCAAATAACTTAAAAGCTTAATAAAATATTATCTGGCTCAAAAAATGAACCAAAAGTTCTGAATCTTTGGCGTATCATCAAAAAGTGGAAAAACTGTATGAATAGATGATCAACATCATATCTTATTAGAGAATTGTAAACATCAAGGAGATACAGTGTTACATACATATCTAGAGTGACTAGCACCCAAAAACTGACAATGCCAAATGTTGAAGAGAATGTGAGTAACAAGAGCTTTCATTCATTGTAGTAGGAACTCACAATGGTGCAGGTACTTTAGATGATAGCTTGACACTTTCTTACAAAGTCAACACTCTTACCATATGCTTGAGCAGGTCTGCTTTTTGATAATTACTTAATTTATGTCCATATGTAAAAAATAGGAGCAGGAATGTTTATGGAAGCATTGTGTTAACTGTCAAAAGCTGGAAGCAGTCATGATGCCATTTAACAAATGTATGAATAAATACTAATAAAGCCACAAAACAGTATTTGTGATCAAAATAGGAAGATCAAGTCATGAAAAAACATGGTGAAAACATACATCTATATTATTAAGAGAAGCCAGTTTGAAAAGGCTGCATATGTATGATTTTAACTATCTGATATTCTGGGAAAGGCAAAACTATAGAAAAAGGAAAAAAGATTACCAGGGATTGGGGAATAGAGAAAGGTGAATAAATATTGCATAGGGTAGTTGTAGGTCAATAAGACTATTTTGTAATATTGTTAATGGGATACATTTGTCAAAACCCACAGAAGTATAATACAAATAATCTTGCTGTAGGCTATAAGTTTTAGTTATTTAAAATCTGTCAATATCATTTTTTTCACTTTATACTTATGAAGAGATATACCACACCAATGCAAAATGTTAGCTTAAAATCATATTTAAAAAGTAAATAAATGGAAAATATTTATATTATATAAAGTAAATATATAATTCTTGTCTTTATTGATAGAAAGCACCGACATACGTTTTATACAATAGTAAAAGAACACATATTGTGTACAAAACATTAGAAAATAAGAGGAATATATTCTAAAGCTCTAGTATGCTGTCATTTAGTATCTATGATGTTGGCAGAGATTTTATAAAAGTGATAACATGATGATTAAGACTGGAGAGAAACATCTGTTCTTATGAAATGGATTAGAGTATTTGGGCATAAAAGAAAACGTAAGACTATGCATTTAAGCTTTAAAGCTTTAACTTAGATTTTCAAGTTTGAGAGATTATTTCGGTTAAAATCATTAAGGATCTGATTATCTAGTTATGCAGACATAGCCTGGAATATCTCAGCAAAAACCAGAACCCATGTAAATAATTAAGTTGTTAAGCCTTTAGGATGATTAAATAACTAATTGTACCTTAATTAATAAGTAGATGCATGTGCTGCTACTAATGATGTTCTTTGGGAGTGGCTTTCAATTTTAAGTATACATTGAATCACTTGAGTTCCTTCCTTCAGAAATTCTACTGTTGGAGGCTAAATGCTTGTATAATCTCATCAGTTCTGACCTAAAATCATGTTCTGAATACTACACATTTTTAGAGAAATATTTGGGGAAGAATACTGATTATAAGATAATTTAGTATGTGATTCTACTCTTATAAATGAAACAAATAGGCATTGGTAAAAATATTGAAAGAACATACAGCAAAATGTTTATGTGGTTGTCTTGTGTAAAGGCAGTAGAGTGATTTAAATGCCCTGCTTTGTGTTCTTCTGTGCTTTAAAAAATTTCCATAATTCAGGACCTGGATTCTGTCCCTGAGCTTCTGTGCTCAAAGATAGCATTCCATTACTTGAGCCTCAACTCCACTTTGGATTCTTTTGGTGGTTAATTGGAGATAAAAGTCTCATGGAATTTCCTTCCTGGATTGTCCTTGAACTGCAATTCTCAGACCTGAGCCTCTTGAGTAGCTAGGATTACAGGCGTGAGCCACCAGTGCTCTGCTAAGATGGACTATTTTTAGATGAGGAGAAAAATCAAAACAATTTAAAAAACAAAAGATAAGATAGAAGACAGGTCTAGTATCAGAATTTAAAAATCTCAAGCTAATTATGATCACTTCCTCCTTTACTAATTTCCTATAATTCCTTTTTGTGGTGCTGGAAATTAAATGAGGAGGCTTATTTAAAAAATGTATTCATTAATAGTACTAGGGAGGTTCTTTGTGAAAATTCCATGCAGTATACTTTGAACAAGTTCATACTCTATTATATTAATTTTCCTATTACTATGTTTTCTCTTCTGGGCTTATTGCTTGTTGATTAATTCTTTACACAACAGCTAAATTAATCTTTACAAAATTTGGCAGCAAAAGAAATGTTTCAAGTCACTTATTATGTCCTCCTTTCTCAGGATAAAAGACTTGTGCCTCTCTTGCCTTCATAATTCTGAAGTTACCTTCTTTCCATTTTTGCTCTTTACTTTAGATTGTGTTAGATGCATTTTTTTCCACAGCCATGTTCTGAATACTCTCTTTTCATTCTATATGGGGTTTAACCTTCTTCATGCTTCCCCTGGTTAACTCTTGATAAATGTTATTTCTTTGGACAGTTTTTTTCCAAGGCATGTTCCCCATATTACTTCCTAATTCTAGGTTAAGCACCTTTCTTGTGTACTTATTTATGTGGTACTTTTTACCTGTGGCATCCCACACTTGTTTTAGTTGCCTGTATTGTCCATTGGACTGTGATCTCTCAGAATGTAAGGGTGAGTGCCTGGCTTACAGTGAGAGCTTCACAAGTAATTGCTGATTAGTGAATGAATAAACAAATGAAGAATGAAAAAGATGAAATATGAATTTGAAATGATAGAGCTTCATTCCTATGTGCCCTGAGATATGATTCAAGTAACTCACTCTGGTTAGACTAGAATTCCTTTTACTTCTTTATGTCTAGAATCTACCCTGTAGTGCTTGGAAGGGATGTGGAAGAAATACATACTGACTATTCAAGAAGTAGAAAGTAGAGCTAATGAAGTAATGATAATAGCATTAAAAGGATGTAAGTAACCTGAAAGTTAGTGGAATAGTTTAATAACTATATGTGTGCACATTTAATTTTCAGAGAATACTGATCAGCTGTTTTCCATCACTTTATGAGACAATGGTATTTCAAATTCTATAGCAGATTTAAAATAATATAGGAAAATTTCAGAGCTGTGGATAATCCTGGAATAAGTGCTAAGTCTGGCAATAGGAAGTGCTAAGTTTTGTTTTGTGGAAGATGGTCTTCAGCATTCCTGGGAAAATGTATTCCACTTTATTACTGAAAAAATATTATAAAGAAAACAAGTGTGATTTCTGATGTTTATTTTGTCAGACATCAAAATGCAGATAATGGTAGTGTCTCAGATACCCTGGAGATTTAAGACAAAAATTTCTTCTCTAAAAGAGCTATTCAGAATTGAATATTGTTGGTAGTGAATTATTTTCTGACTAATCTCTAGGTATCCTCAGCAATTTCCTCTCAAGATTTAAGAAATGTTATTCTTAATCTATGAAGAAAATACTAATGTCAAAACCTGAGATGTTAATAATCAATATATGAGGGCTATTTTTGGTGTAACATGAGCCTAACAATTTTGACTTGAATGAGCAATGTATATCCCATATAATCAACAGAATGTAAGGTTTTGCTTTCTGTGCAGCTGCAGGAGACATATTTAATTAATACTGAAGCAATTATCTTGACAAGAAAATCAAACTCAATTAGATCTCAATTAGAACACTAACATTTCCTCAAGTATTGTATGGTTGCCAGATGGTTATATTTTTTTTGTAGCCCGGTACCTTCCATTTTTTAAAGGGTTACTTTCCTGCTACTGTGTTTATTATTTGTAATCACTCATTTTTTAGTTTTTGGAGAGAAATAAACATTTTATACTTTGTATTTTGTAATTCTTTCGCTTAGCAGTAGTATTTTTTTTTGTGGAATTTGGAAAAGTAAAACATATTGACCCATTTGTAAAATTAAAAATTAGAAATCATGAATCCTATAGGAAGAGATGTTAAGAAGGCACTTAATATCTACCTTACCAGAGGTAGGAAAACTTATGAGTAGACGTATGTACCATTGCATTTTCCTTTTATGTGTGCATAGATACTTTTAGGCTTATTAAGTGTAGGCTTTCTAATCAAAAACTTAATGCTAACTCATTAAATAGGAAATGATTGTAGCATTTATTAAAGCAATTGTGTTTTCAGAGGTTTTCCTCTCAAGTACCTTTCAAAGGTTAATTAATGTTATTTCAGTTCCGACCACCTCATCTCAGTCTTAATTTCCTGCATTTTATTTTCTCACAAATAAAGATGGATACAGTATTAAATTATATATTAGGACTGTGGCTTTGTGGTCAGATTGCTTGAATTTGAGTCTAGGGTCTATTACTTCCTATCAGTAAGGCTTGAGTATGGGATTTAGTTTCCATAATCTACTGTTTTAAGGTACTAAACCTATCTCAAGTGATAGTTGATGGATTCAAACAGATTAAAAAAATTGGTATTTGATATAATTCCTTGCACAAAAATGCTGATTGGTTATTTTTCTTAGTTAGTTAGCTGATTCACCCATCTTTTCAATCATACCTTTTAATAATCATTTTTTAATCATCACAATTAGTCTTTGGGTAACCTTTATTGTGGAATTTCAGGATTTAGGATTTTATTGCTTACCATTCATATGATATTTTTCAGGAGAAGCGAAATAGTCTCCTAAATTATTTCCTTGCTTCTCTTTTGTTTACGCTTCCATCTACTCTCAAAATACTCAGTATCAGCTATTGGCATTGTGTGTATGTATATATGTTTATGTGAAAGGTCATTGGATTAATTCAGTTGTTAAACAATTTATGATTCGTTGGCTACATACAGTGTCACTGTTTTTATTTTTTAACTTTATTTAGGAGTAATTATAGACCCTCAGAATATTTGAAAGATAGTACAGAGAAGTCCTATATACCCTTCACATAGTTTCCCCAATGACTGTATGTTCCATACTTATAGGATAATATTAAATCCAGGAAATTGATGTGGGTACATTGTGTTTAGTTCTCATTAGGTATATTTATTACTACCTGAGCCTGCTATAAAGATGCAGAACTACAGCATAACCACAAGGTACTTTTCCATACCAGTCCTTTATAGTCACACTCACTCCTATGCCCTATCAGCTCCAATCGTGGGTACCACTATCTATTTCTACATAGATAATTTTGTCATTTGCTGAATGTCATATGAATAGATTCATATAGTATGGGCATTTTGAGATTGACATTTTATGAATCAATAATCCATTTCAATGTATTGCTGATTAGTATTTCAAAACTTAACAGTAAAAAAGCAAGCAATCGAATTAGAAAATAAGCAGTAGACAAGGTCAGATAGTTACCAAAGAGGGTAGATAGACAACAGATAAGCACCTCAATACCTATCAGAATGGCTACCATAAAAACCAGTGGCAGGGACTGGGAATATGGCCTAGTGGCAAGAGGCACCACATATACAGAAAATGGCCAGAAGTGGCGCTGTGGCTCAAGTGGCAGAGTGCTAGCCTTGAGCAAAAAGAAGCCAGGGGCAGTGCTCAGGCCCTGAGTCCAAGGCCCAGGACTGGCCAAAAACAAAACAAAACAAACAACAACAACAAAAAAAACAGTGGCAAAATCAAATACTGCAGGAGATAAGTAGAAACAAGATCTTCCATAC